>NC_057810.1:80801559-80809906 GCF_018294505.1 Triticum aestivum
TCCCCCCCTGTCGTCTTCCTCCCCTCGCCCCGAAGCAGCTCGGTGGCGAGCGCTGGCGATGCCCTGGCCACCTCCTGCTTGCCACCGAGGCGCCCCCGACGCGTCTGGAGACGCCCCGCAACCCCCTCTGCCTCTCCCCTCACTCTCTGTTCTCTCCCTCGCCCTCTAGCTCCTTCCCCAAGTGCGACCGAACGCAGCCGCCGACGCCTTCGCCGTAGCTGCAGCCACCGCTACCCCCTCGCCCCTCTGTTGTGCCCACGAGCTCCGCGACGTCGCCCTCGACCCCCTCTCCGAGCCACGTCCCGCCAGAAGCTCTGCTGCATCTCCAACGCCGCCGTTTTCGACCTCGGGTGCCGGTGATCCCCTCCGTCGATTCGCCGGACCCCGTGCCTCCCCTGCCTCGCCAGCAGCACCAGAAGAACCGCGGTGAGCCGCTGCATCGTTTCCCCCATGCCTCGTTGCCTAATTCGCCCCCTAGCCGCTCCCTCCACCAGAGCCGAGACGCTCCGCCGCACGGGCTCGTCGCCGGTGAAGCTCCGGTGACCTTTTGGTCCCACGCATGCGTCCGTTGCACTCGTTGCGTCCCATAGAGTAAAACTAGCGCGACAACCGTCTTGTTTGCACACCGCAGCGCCGGTCCCGCGAACCCCTGAGCTCCGGCCGCCGCCGGGGTCGATGCCGCGCTCAACTCCGGCCACCCCACGCCCTCTCGTGGGTCCCCCTAGATGCGCGGGAGCACGGGCTTCCTCCTGGTGCCCTCAGGGTGCCCAACCGCAGCCTGTAGTGCCATCCCGAGCTACTCCGGCGAGGTTCCGCCGTCGCCATGGTCGCCGGCGTCACTAGCCGACGTGGCCGCGTGATTAGCACTAATCACGGCCAGCTAAACTCCCAGAGCCGCTGACGTATGGGCCCCACGCCCTTATTTAATCCTTATCATTTTCTGTTAAGTTTAACCTAACCACCATGGGCCCACACGTCAGCTTTGACCAAGCTGACGTGGCTGTTGACTTGGTCCCACCTGTCAGTGTCACTAACCAGCACTAGTCACTGACCAGTGGACCCCACTGGTCAGGTTTGACCCGGACCAGCCCCTGTTGACCCGCTGACGTCATGATGATGTCAGGCTGACGCAATAATGAATTACTGGAATTATTTTAATTCTAAATATTCAGGAAATTCCAGAAAATTGTATAAACTTCTAAAATTCATAGAAATTCAACCGTAACTCCAAATTAAATAATTTATATATGAAAAATTATCAGAAAAATTCAAGGAATCCATCTGTACCATTTTCATGCATGTTAGAACAACTTATAGCTGCTGTTTAGCACAAATCAAATAAATGGCATTTGAATAATCACATATGGAGTTTGAATTTGAATCTTGTATTCAAACCAACTTCATTTAATTTGTTGCTAGTTGCATTAGCCCAAAACACATTCATTTTGCCATGTCATGATCATGCATCATATTGTGCATTGCATTGATTGTGTTCCCTTCTGTGTTGCCGGTATTGTCCCCTCTCGATAGACATGATATCGATGATGTGATCGTTGACACTGATGAAGAGCTATGTTATCTTCAGAAGTGCCAGGCAAGCAAAACCCCCTTGTTCATTCCGATAAAATCCCACTCTCTCGCTCCTGCTCTCTTTTACTGCATTAGGACAACAACGACTTATTTGTTACTTGCTGCGGTAGCTGAACCCCTTTATCCTTTGCATGACCTGTCATTGCCACAGTAAATAGATGAAACCCACTAGTATGAGTAGGAGTTGTTTGAGCCCTGTTGTGCCTACTCATTCATGCT
Source organism: Triticum aestivum (assembly GCF_018294505.1). Taxonomy (NCBI): domain Eukaryota; kingdom Viridiplantae; phylum Streptophyta; class Magnoliopsida; order Poales; family Poaceae; genus Triticum; species Triticum aestivum. Next base: position 80,803,369 of record NC_057810.1, read on the forward strand.
TGTTTGTCATGCCTGCTACTGCTTAGAGTTGTGTCAGGTCTGATTCATCCGGGATGAATCAGAGGTGTGTGAACATGTCCTACTATGTGTGAGCTAAGTGTGTGAACACGATTTGGTAAAAGGTGTCGGTGAGAGGCCATGTAGGAGTACATGGTGGGTTGTCTCATTGAAGCCATCCTTAGGAACTGAGTTCTGTGTTTGTGATCCATGACTCAGCTACTACCATACATTGGGCCCTGAAATATGACCCCGCTCGACTTCTTAATCACCCTTGTCCTCTGTCCAGGAGTTGCAAGTAGTTTCTGGTGTTTGTAGTATGCTGGAGGCCGTGGACAGCGCTGACCGTAGGGGTGGGCTGTGATGCGGTAGGCACGTGGCCGGGTGTACCGGATGCCCGTTTGGTATCTCGGGAACCCTGTTCACATCGTTTGGGGCTGTGAGCGAAACTCCGGCCGGATCTCCTCATGGATGGAACCCGAATAGGCGATAAACCTGGACTAGAGACTTGAGTGTTTAGGTAGGTCGTGGTCTACACCCACGTCGGCTTTCGCTTGAAGTCTGCCGAGCACATGTCGTGTGCAGACGCTAAGTGGTGGAAACATGTATGAAGAAGTACACCCCTGCAGGGTTAATATCATCTATTCGAATAGCCGTGTCCGCGGTAAAGGACTTCTGGGTTGCTTATATCAGTTCATAGACAAGTGAAAGTGGATACTTTAAAATGCGCAAGATAAGCGTGAGTGCTATGGATGGCGTTCTCGTAGGGAGACGGGAGCGGATCCATAGTGGTGTATTGATATGGTGAATATGTGGACTCGTGTGTGCCACCTCAAAAGAGTCGCTTGCAGTCGTAGTTTAGGATAGCCACCGAGTCAAAGCTGGCTTACTGCAGTTAAACCCCACCATCCCCTTGTTGAAAATGATGCATATGTAGTTAGTTCTGATGTAAGTCTTGCTGGGTACATTTGTACTCACGTTTGCCTATTTTATGATTTTGCAGAGAGACTTCAGTCTCACTAGTAGTTCCACGTGGACTTCGACGTTTAGCTTGTTACCTCAGCTACGATCTTGTGCCTCGGCATGATCTGGTAGATAGTCAGGCTTCTCACCCTTTTTTCAGTTATAGATGTCTCTACCCAGACATGATAGCTTCCGCTTGTGCTTTGACTTGTATGCTCTGATTGTTGGGTCATGAGACCCATGTTTGTAATATCTCGCTCCTCGGAGCCTATTGAATAAATTACTTGTGTCGTAGAGTCATGTTGTGATGCCATGTTGTATTTGCACATATCGAGCATATTGTGTGTATGTCATTGAAATGCTTGGTATGTGTGGGATCTGGCTATCTAGTTGTTTATCCTTAGTAGCCTCTCTTACCGGGAAATGTCTCCTAGTGTTTCCACTGAGCCATGGTAGCTTGCTGCTGCTCCGGAACACTTAGGCTGGCCGGCATGTGTCCTTCTTTGTTCCTGTGTCTGTCCCTTCGGGGAAATATCACGCGATGAATACCGGAGTCCTGCTAGCCCAGTGCTACAGCCTGGATTCGCTCGCTGATGACCGACACGTTCGATGCTGGGTCATGGATGCCTGTCCCTGTAAGTCTGTGCCACTTTGGGTTTACGACTAGCCATGTCAGCCCGGGCTCCTTATCATATAGATGCTAGCGACACTGTCATATACGTGTGCCAAAAGGCGCAAACGGTCCCGGGCAAAGGTAAGGCGACACCCGTGGGAATACCGTGCGTGAGGCCACAAAGTGATATGAGGTGTTACATGCTAGATCGATGTGGCATTGAGTCGGGGTCCTAACAGCGTTGGTATCAGAGCTTGACTGCCTGTAGGATTACCAAGCCAAACTGGTCGAAGTTGAGTCTAGAAATTCTTTAGTTATATGAGGGAATTGATTGTGGGATGGAACGTAAGGCTCTTTTTACTCCTTATATCTCATGGCCTTCTGATCTGAGTCATCATCTTCTCTTCTACGGGGATTAAGAACTAGGCTATCTCTTCTTTCTATTAGGATCACGTGTTACTAATCAGTGGACTTATAAGATTGTTGGATTTAAGTCTCAGTTCAGTTCCTACTACTTCCATATGCTAATTGTTGATCTCGAAACCGTGATATTGTGCTTCTGAGTGGTTATGCCACCATTTTTGTCAATGTCTCAAATCTTTCTGAGCATTTACAGCCGTTATGCTGTCCGAGTCATCCCAGGTTTCTAAGTAGTCTGATGCAATTGCAAATCCTTTCTTCCCGTTTCAATGTGCCCATGGGCCAGATTAATCACACTAATTGTTGAGTTGAGGTATTCTATTGCCTTGACTTTTATGTTGGAGTTACTATTATGACCCTAGGTATTTAGGGAGTCACCTAGTAATCTAGCAACGTTTTGTGTTCCCAGTGTGAGATTCTGGCCTTTATTCTCGAAAGCAACCCGTGATGCTACTTAGTAGTAGGTATTCTACTCCTGGGTTCTGAACCCGAGATTCACTCTACCTACTTCATGTTGATAGTAATTGCTAGTGCCTTTAGGATATTAGTAACCTTTGCGACAGTCCTTGAAGTCCGTGGTATCTTCTTCTTCCAAATACCATGAACTACTTATGGCAGAAGTTCCTCGTTGAACTGAAATATCACAACAGGATTATTCTTGATGAGTTCTCCATGCTATATTGTGACTCTGCCAGCTCAACTTTTCTGCATGGGCTATCCGAAAGAATTATGTTGAACTTTGTTCGGCATACCAACCCATGTATCCACAACTCAGAAAGTTATATGTTCCTTTGAGTTGTCCCTCTTTAGTTGTCTACTGACCTTCGTCTATCAATTGATAGTCAAGAGTATGCGTGCATTCGTTTATCGATGCCTATTACTCTTGTGGTCCGTCAAGCCATTCTATCGCGGAATGACTAGGAGAAACAAACTCCAGTACCTCTTCCATATCCAGGATTGGGTCAAAGAAGTTGTGCTCCGCAGATCAAAATGCCAATTCAGCTTTTGCTCTGTTCTACCTTGGAGTATTACCATCTTTATATCAGGATTGTTATAGGAATTGCACACCATCCCATGAACTCTTGGTACAGTGATACTTCTTGCCATCACTGTTCATTCCTCGGTTCCTGTGTTATTGTAACCAGAATGCCGACAAGTGAATCGTGGCGTGTGAAATCAATACTGCTAGCAACTCTGTTGCTTGGTAGTTAAATGGACGATAACCTCATTCTTAGCGTATTGATTATTGAATCGTCACCCTAAGACTGATCGTGCTATCTAGTTCTTATTTCGGTGCACCCTTCGATTGATGAGTTAGGATCTTGTCAAGTCCTCACTCATTTGATCATATCGTCTTGCCCTCAAAAGCGAGATTGTTCTCGAGCTTAGTAACATACCGGTGGTTCGTGATTTCTGAATATCTTCTCAGAAGTATTACCAGGTTGTCACCTGACCCCTATGTTGAGTTCGTGATCAAGTTGGTTTATTCCTGTAAACCACCCCTTCTCCAAGAATCCGTGTTGGATACCCTGAGCTAGTTGGATAAGCTAAACAACAACTTGGAGAGTTGGAAGATAAAAGCTTGTCCGACTTAGTTCATGTTAAGGGATGTCTTTTTGTGTGTGTGTGTGTGTTGAAGAAAGATGATATCTTCATCAATTGGTCCTCGTGAACAATTGTTGGATCTATTATCTTACCCAAACCTTTGATTGAGTATGGGTTATCATCCAATCAGACCAGAACCAACGATATTCGTAATGTTGTCTTACTCGTGGTTGATCCCTCGAGCATACACCATTATATCTTTTGGGTCTGACCAATGCTATCACTTGTTCACTTAACTATGTAATTCCTTTTAAAAGGAAACCCAGATGAATTGTTGTTGTGCCCATTGACAACATCCTTGTCTTCCCCATAATTTTGCTGAACATTAAGCTAGTGTTGGAAACTTTTGAAAGCATTTGTTCATGCTAGCTCATGAAGCATATGTTCGGATGTAAGAAGTGACTTCCTCTAGTTCATGTGCATTTGATGCAAGTTGCCGCCGTGGACTCGAGAAAGTCAATGTTGCTTCCTCTGGGATCATCGCAAGTCAGTCATGCACACGTGCGAAGTATTCTGTGGTCTGGAGACTTGCAACCTTCATTCCATATGTGTATCCTAGCACACCAAGCCACTGACTGATTTGTTCAAGGAGAAGGAGTATCTTCATAAGAGCTAATCCGGACTTATGAAAGAACTTCGATACCCTCGCTGATGGTTCCCAACCAGAACTCGGTAGTGTTTTATTGTAAGACTACCATGTGGGCATGCTTGTCTGGGACAACGTGTTCACATGTTTGTAGCAGAACCAGCTCATGTTTTGGAGCTTACTATCGTAGTTCATTCCCCGAGAATCTCGCAACGTCATCTCGTCGATTTGTGTTGCAAACTTTCATTTTTCTTCCTAGACTCGATGAGTCTGGAATATTCTGACACCAACCAGATCTGAGTCTCAGGCAGATATGATGGTTGGAATATTTCCCAAGAACTATAATATTGGGCCCTCGATAACCGGTAAAGTGGATGTCGTGGCCAACACACCCAGCCGGAAGACCTATTATTGTAGTATCTTGTTTGAAGAAGTTGGCCACCTCCCCATAAGGATTTCGTAGGATTTACCTCCGTAACTGTTCCTTATGGATTCTATTGCTCCCGAAGTCCGACTTTTACTTGATGTTCTAGATATCAAACCATATCTATGAATGGGTTACACTAGCACATCAAGGAGAACATTAGAAGCGGAGTGCTAAATGTCTCTCGGTCGATCATCCAGATTTTATTTGCTTGGCCTCGCTAAGGTGAAATCTGAGAAAGTGTTATCCTCCTTCGCATCTGCATCGTCCATCGCTATTCATCATGGTAGTATGTTGTGTTGTCAGCACCCTTGACGCGATTGTTGATAAAACCTTGATGATTGTGGAAATGCTCAAGTTCTTGAGAGCACGCACAAGCGCTACGTGTTATCATCGGCTCTAATTGGGACACTCTCAGTTCCCTCGGCAATGCTATGACCTTCTCAAACAGTGAATTCACTCTCTATTGTTGGGTTCTTCCCCAGTTACCAGAATCATTCCCAGCAGTTGCATTTTGTTCCCAGCTTGCACCGCCAATGTGTCATTCTACCATGGGTCTCTTCCATTTCCGGTGATAAGCAAATTCATCCATTACGTTGTCTTCAACAAGGTAATCCACATCATCCAAGTCCAAGTATGCCATTCTACCGACCCCCTCCAAATGATTGCTCGAGAATTGCCTTAGGCTGGTTTAAAGAGTTTCAATGATCTCCGAATCAAAAGTAATTCTTTTTGCCACTTAAGGGGATATCTCTACAAGTCACCTTCCCTAAGGTGTATCGTTATGGTATCATGGCAACTCAACTCCTCGCTACGTTGACAATCGATTACCACCTTCTTAAGCGTGAAATTGTGGTCTACCTAGTGAACCTTCGTCATCTGCTTCACTCCATTCCTATGGATGTGTGCTTCGCCTCTCAGCTCGAGAGATGTTGCTATGTCTCATTCCGTGAGTTAATCCTGAGTTGTTCGACCTTCGAGAAGATCGATTCTTCCGGTGTTGTCCTTTTCCTCTTGCTGTCATGCTAGCTGGAGTTCTCAGAGCAAGACGACGGGACAAAGATGGTGATCGAATCAACGTTCCTATGAAGTGCAACCTGGATCGTGAAGATTGTGCTAGTTTGCGTTCCCCATCGTCTTACCCTACACTTGAATCTCGGGACGAGATTTTTGTTTAGTGGGGGGTGAGCTATCACATCCCTAGCTTCTAGTGCTGTCTAGTGTTGCATCTTGCTTGCATCATGTTTAAATTTTTGAAACTTGAACTGAGGAATTTTGGAAGCCTCAAAAACTTAAATAAAAGAGGGGCAAAGAACCCTGGAAAATGCATTCAATGTTCCAAAATGGCCTTAAATAATGTTGGTTATATTTTGGCAAGGGTTTTGCACCAAACCAAAAATAATGAACATTTTGAGGAATATTTTGAGCACTGAATTTAAATCATTATTGTATTTGAATTTGGAATTATATTCATAATATATGGGATATATTTTCAAATAACTCTGAAATGCTTTATGTGCTGTTGGAAAAGTCCATCTAGCAAATAAAAATATTCAGAGGAGTTTTTGGCATTGTTTGAATTTGTTTAAATTCAAAACAATGCCAAAACAAATTTAAAAAAATAGAAAACAGAAATATAAAAAAAAGAGAGAGAGAGCCCACCTGGACTTACCTGGTGCTCACCTCTCAGCCAGCCGGCCCAGCTCCTGTGCGGCCCAGCCCACCAGGCGTCCCCCCCTCCCTGTCGTCTTCCTCCCCTCGCCCCGAAGCAGCTCGGTGGCGAGCGCTGGCGATGCCCTGGCCACCTCCTGCTTGCCACCGAGGCGCCCCCGACGCGTCTGGAGACGCCCCGCAACCCCCTCTGCCTCTCCCCTCACTCTCTGTTCTCTCCCTCGCCCTCTAGCTCCTTCCCCAAGTGCGACCGAACGCA
>NC_057810.1:80809916-80822625 GCF_018294505.1 Triticum aestivum
GATGTCACATCCCTAGCTTCTGGTGCTGTCTAGTGTTGCATCTTGCTTGCATCATGTTTAAATTTTTGAAACTTGAACTGAGGAATTTTGGAAGCCTCAAAAACTTAAATAAAAGAGGGGCAAAGAACCCTGGAAAATGCATTCAATGTTCCAAAATGGCCTTAAATAATGTTGGTTATATTTTGGCAAGGGTTTTGCACCAAACCAAAAATAATGAACATTTTGAGGAATATTTTGGAGCACTGAATTTAAATCATTATTGTATTTGAATTTGGAATTATATTCATAATATATGGGATATATTTTCAAATAACTCTGAAATGCTTTATGTGCTGTTGGAAAAGTCCATCTAGCAAATAAAAATGTTCAGAGGAGTTTTTGGCATTGTTTGAATTTGTTTAAATTCAAAACAATGCCAAAACAAATTTAAAAAAAATAGAAAACAGAAATATAAAAAGAGAGAGAGAGAGAGCCCACCTGGACTTACCTGGTGCTCACCTCTCAGCCAGCCGGCCCAGCTCCTGTGCGGCCCAGCCCACCAGGCGTTCCCCCCCCTGTCGTCTTCCTCCCCTCGCCCCGAAGCAGCTCGGTGGCGAGCGCTGGCGATGCCCTGGCCACCTCCTGCTTGCCACCGAGGCGCCCCCGACGCGTCTGGAGACGCCCCGCAACCCCCTCTGCCTCTCCCCTCACTCTCTGTTCTCTCCCTCGCCCTCTAGCTCCTTCCCCAAGTGCGACCGAACGCAACCGCCGACGCCTTCGCCGTAGCTGCAGCCACCGCTACCCCCTCGCCCCTCTGTTGTGCCCACGAGCTCCGTGACGTCGCCCTCGACCCCCTCTCCGAGCCACGTCCCGCCAGAAGCTCTGCTGCATCTCCAACGCCGCCGTTTTCGACCTCGGGTGCCGGTGATCCCCTCCGTCGATTCGCCGGACCCCGTGCCTCCCCTGCCTCGCCAGCAGCACCAGAAGAACCGCGGTGAGCCGCTGCATCGTTTCCCCCATGCCTCGTTGCCTAATTCGCCCCCTAGCCGCTCCCTCCACCGGAGCCGAGACGCTCCGCTGCACGGGCTCGTCGCCGGTGAAGCTCCGGTGACCTTTTGGTCCCACGCATGCGTCCGTTGCACTCGTTGCGTCCCGTAGAGTAAAACTAGCGCGACAACCGTCTTGTTTGCACACCGCAGCGCCGGTCCCGTGAACCCCCGAGCTCCGGCCGCCGCCGGGGTCGATGCCGCGCTCAACTCCGGCCACCCCACGCCCTCTCGTGGGTCCCCCTAGATGCGCGGGAGCACGGGCTTCCTCCTGGTGCCCTCAGGGTGCCCAACCGCAGCCTGTAGTGCCATCCCGAGCTACTCCGGCGAGGTTTCGCCGTCGCCATGGTCGCCGGCGTCACTAGCCGACGTGGCCGCGTGATTAGCACTAATCACGGCCAGCTAACCTCCCCAGAGCCGCTGACGTATGGGCCCCACGCCCTTATTTAATCCTTATCATTTTCTATTAAGTTTAACCTAACCACCATGGGCCCACACGTCAGCTTTGACCAAGCTGACGTGGCTGTTGACTTGGTCCCACCTGTCAGTGTCACTAACCAGCACTAGTCACTGACCAGTGGACCCCACTGGTCAGGTTTGACCCGGACCAGCCCCTGTTGACCCGCTGATGTCATGATGATGTCAGGCTGACGCAATAATGAATTACTGGAATTATTTTAATTCTAAATATTCAGGAAATTCCAGAAAATTGTATAAACTTCTAAAATTCATAGAAATTCAACCGTAACTCCAAATTAAATAATTTATATATGAAAAATTATCAGAAAAATTCAAGGAATCCATCTGTACCATTTTCATGCATGTTAGAACAACTTATAGCTGCTGTTTAGCACAAATCAAATAAATGGCATTTGAATAATCACATATGGAGTTTGAATTTGAATCTTGTATTCAAACCAACTTCATTTAATCTGTTGCTAGTTGCATTAGCCCAAAACACATTCATTTTGCCATGTCATGATCATGCATCATATTGTGCATTGCATTGATTGTGTTCCCTTCTGTGTTGCCGGTATTGTCCCCTCTCGGTAGACGTGATATCGATGATGTGATCGTTGACACTGATGAAGAGCTATGTTATCTTCAGAAGTGCCAGGCAAGCAAAACCCCCTTGTTCATTCCGATAAAATCCCACTCTCTCGCTCCTGCTCTCTTTTACTGCATTAGGACAACAACGACTTATTTGTTACTTGCTGCGGTAGCTGAACCCCTTTATCCTTTGCATGACCTGTCATTGCCACAGTAAATAGATGAAACCCACTAGTATGAGTAGGAGTTGTTTGAGCCCTGTTGTGCCTACTCATTCATGCTTGTTTGTCATGCCTGCTACTGCTTAGAGTTGTGTCAGGTCTGATTCATCCGGGATGAATCAGAGGTGTGTGAACATGTCCTACTATGTGTGAGCTAAGTGTGTGAACACGATTTGGTAAAAGGTGTCGGTGAGAGGCCATGTAGGAGTACATGGTGGGTTGTCTCATTGAAGCCGTCCTTAGGAACTGAGTTCTGTGTTTGTGATCCATGACTCAGCTACTACCATACATTGGGCCCTGAAATATGACCCCGCTCGACTTCTTAATCACCCTTGTCCTCTGTCCAGGAGTTGCAAGTAGTTTCTGGTGTTTGTAGTATGCTGGAGGCCGTGGACAGCGCTGACCGTAGGGGTGGGCTGTGATGCGGTAGGCACGTGGCCGGGTGTACCGGATGCCCGTTTGGTATCTCGGGAACCCTGTTCACATCGTTTGGGGCTGTGAGTGAAACTCCAGCCGGATCTCCTCATGGATGGAACCCGAATAGGCGATAAACCTGGACTAGAGACTTGAGTGTTTAGGTAGGTCATGGTCTACACCCACGTCGGCTTTCGCTTGAAGTCTGCCGAGCACATGTCGTGTGCAGACGCTAAGTGGTGGAAACATGTATGAAGAAGTACACCCCTGCAGGGTTAATATCATCTATTTGAATAGCCGTGTCCGCGGTAAAGGACTTCTGGGTTGCTTATATCAGTTCATAGACAAGTGAAAGTGGATACTTTAAAATGTGCAAGATAAGCGTGAGTGCTATGGATGGCGTTCTCGTAGGGAGACGGGAGCGGATCCATAGTGGTGTATTGATATGGTGAATATGCGGACTCATGTGCGCCACCTCAAAAGAGTCGCTTGCAGTCGTAGTTTAGGATAGCCACCGAGTCAAAGCTGGCTTGCTGCAGTTAAACCCCACCATCCCCTTGTTGAAAATGATGCATATGTAGTTAGTTCTGATGTAAGTCTTGCTGGGTACATTTGTACTCACGTTTGCCTATTTTATGTTTTTTCAGAGAGACTTCAGTCTCACTAGTAGTTCCACGTGGACTTCGACGTTTAGCTTGTTACCTCAGCTACGATCTTGTGCCTCGGCAGGATCTGGTAGATAGTCAGGCTTCTCAGCCTTTTTCAGTTATAGATGTCTGTACCCAGACATGATAGCTTCCGCTTGTGCTTTGACTTGTATGCTCTGATTGTTGGGTCATGAGACCCATGTTTGTAATATCTCGCTCCTCGGAGCCTATTGAATAAATTACTTGTGTCGTAGAGTCATGTTGTGATGCCATGTTGTATTTGCACATATCGAGCATATTGTGTGTATGTTATTGAAATGCTTGGTATGTGTAGGATCTGGCTATCTAGTTGTTTATCCTTAGTAGCCTCTCTTACCGGGAAATGTCTCCTAGTGTTTCCACTGAGCCATGGTAGCTTGCTGCTGCTCCGGAACACTTAGGCTGGCCGGCATGTGTCCTTCTTCGTTCCTGTGTCTGTCCCTTCGGGGAAATGTCACGCGATGAATATCGGAGTCCTGCTAGCCCAGTGCTACAGCCTGGATTCGCTCGCTGATGACCGACACGTTCGATGCTGGGTCATGGATGCCTGTCCCTGTAAGTCTGTGCCACTTTGGGTTTACGACTAGCCATGTTAGCCCGGGCTCCTTATCATATAGATGCTAGCGACACTGTCATATACGTGTGCCAAAAGGCGCAAACGGTCCCGGGCAAAGGTAAGGCGACACCCGTGGGAATACCGTGCGTGAGGCCGCAAAGTGATATGAGGTGTTACATGCTAGATCGATGTGGCATTGAGTCGGGGTCCTGACAGAGACGAGCGATAGTACTAGAGAAGTGTTGTACTACGTTGGTGCCTGGACGATCCCTGTAAGACACGGAAGATCAGTTCGTCCATGCATGTGACTAGACTCTAGCAGACACGCCTGGATTGGCTATCGTCTACATATCGTGCAGGTTGTGTTGTACATGGCTGTAGTTGTGGTGAGAAATCTAAAAAAAGGTTTCTTGTCATCTCGCAAAATTATGTGTCATGTGCTTCGGATCACTGCGAGGCTTAAACAGCGACAACTGAGTTGGGCTAGTCATTGGGGGCACATGCACGAACAGTGACTACTCGGCTGCCATCTAGGTCAAGCCGGTTATGTTAATTAGACATCTATCGACGGACCCCTTTTCTACGAGTTTATCTTTAATTTGACCTTTGTTCCTCGTGTAGTTTGTCCCTCGGGATTCATGTTGTCTCCTTTGGGCAGTGAGGTTATGATTTCTTGTCATGTGGCATTTTTTCATGTTATATGTTATAATCCGGCACTTCAGATCAAAATGACGACAACTGCACCTCCGGGCCACGTGCATGAAGCCTTCTCGACAGTCATTGACGAGGTCAAGCCGGCTCCGGTAGACAAAAGAAAACTAAGTACTACTCCATTATATAGGTAGGAGCCTCCGCGCTTGCTTGCTAGTGTTGCTCTCTTCACACCATCTCGGCCTCTCCAGATCTAAACATGACAGCGGTGGCCACACTCTCTCTTTCTCTCTCTGCTCACCGCTGGTCACAAATCCAGCCGGATCCTCTACGTCGGGGAAGGTGAGAAGGTGCAACATTCACGCGGTCGTCCTCGGTGATGGCTCTTACCCACTGCTGGGCGCGTCCCGATCAGCCTGCCTTGCCGTTCTCTCCCAAGCACCGCTGGCGAGGGAGGGCCTCCGACCTCTTCTTCCTTGCTGCCGTAGTGTGGGCAGATCCGGCATCCCGCCGCCCACCTAGCGACATCCCGGTGACCATCAGGTATAACTTCCTTCGAAACCGGCCTTGCTCTACTTCCCGAGCTCCTGACATCGCTGCATTTGTAACTTTTACTATTTCTCAGGCCCCCTCGTAGATAGGATCGATCGGCTGTTCGAAAACCACCTAATTTTTTTATGTTTAAGAGGTAAAACTAGTTCATGCACTCGAATCTAGTACTACTTGGTTCAAACAAGGAAGAAAGGGGGTGGGGTGGGGGAGGATTTGTAACCTGAATCTAGGAGTTGGTCGAAAGAGGAAATAATGGGGGTGAAAAGTAGCAGAGACTGGCTATCCAACTGGTCTCTAGGTCTAATAGGGAAATAAAGGGAAACGCAGTACAAACTCAATATAAACCCGATCTATTGGTTGAAAAAGGAAAGAAAGTGGGGACCGGGGGACAAGTCAACAGAGTAAGTCCAGCACTAGATTTGCTAGCCTCACACAGTATAAGGTGGCTATACCAAACAAAAATGGGACCAACCCAGATATCCTGTTCTGATGTTTGTTGCCCCGAGCCACTCTTATGTAATGACACTGGTAAAATGTAGCAGTCGCACTGTTAAAAGTAAGGACACATTAAACCAATGTTGTTTTCAATGTAGTGCCTCCAGTAATATGAATCAATGGCACTTCTTTACATGTCCTGCTAAAATTTCCCATTAAGATAAGTTGGTTCTTTTCGTTAGAAATGCAACTATCCTGGTCCGCCTACTCTCTCGTGCCCAAAGTAATGTCGTATTTAACATTCAGATAAGGAACATGCTTCTTTTCATTTGATGCATGTTTCATCACTTGTTACTTGTTAGTCACCCTCCTTTCCACCTTTTTTGTGCAAACAGAGATATACATTTCACGCTTGATCTTAGTTGAACTGCACAAATGATATCCAAATTATAGTTGAGCATTCCAGGAGCTTCACAACCAACCTTGATGTTGCTCAATTTTATTGCAACTAATGAAGAAGAAGCTCTGTGGGTTTCGTTTTCTGATGGAAATGGAACCGGGGATGGAGCCCTTTTCTTAAAAAAATTGAAGAAGAAGCTGCTAGCTCACGGGACATTGCTTCATTTTAGGTGAACTGCACCAAAAGTTCCCATGAATTGAATCATCCATGTTGGTGACTGAAAGAGCCAGCTTCAGCATCCCAGTCTAAGCACCCCCGGTCTCCATCCTTGCGATGCACGGTACACCTCGTTTGCCACCTGCTCGACCCTAGTGTCACTGATAAAATGAAGTAATAATCCAGTTAAAATAGAGCGAGTGTCATCTCTATCATTTCATTTCCAATGTAGATAAAGAAAGTGCTTCTCTTTGTTAAAGTATGTTTCATCAACTAGTCCCATTGTTAATGTTTAAGTGTTTCTACAAACTGGGGTGCTTAATTTTAGTTGATATGTACAAAAATAGAGATTTGAATGTCTCAAGGCGCCTCCTTGTACTACTGCTGTACACTGATGTTCATCACTGGCAGAAGGTGTATCTGGGAGACTTGGGACGATGTCCAGTATGAGGCATACCGTATGAGGCGTCGCAGGGCCCATCTCGCCCTCGCAGCATGGCATACTATGATACTATCGCAATATTTTCTTCTATTTATTTTGTGTGTTTCATCAACTAGTGCCACTATAATGTAATCACGCTTTTTCATTATCTATGCAAACAGGGTTATTCAGCTGCATTTTGGTGGACCTGCACAAATGTATGTATGGAACCGGCATATATGCAGAGTGCGAGGTCTGCCAAGTAAAAATTACCGACACCAACCATGCTGCATGCACGCATTGGCATCCACCACAACCAGTGGGATGTGTAGCGCTCTATGTGGACGGATCTTTCTCGGCAGCAAATCCTCTAACCAAATACTAGTAGTTTATATTGGCAGTTTTCTAGGGAGTACACTTTTCTGAAAGAAGCACCAATCTATTTTTCTTTATTTGTACACTGTGTCACAACGTTGACCCAAAGGTCCAGAGCTATTTTAGGGTGATTGGCGTAGTACTCGGAGATTGATTGTAAGCATGATTTTCATTAGCTGTCACACTGATTGTAAGCATGAGCAGGTGGAAGATTAGGTTAGTGTGAAGCTTACCTTAAACCCTACCGCTGCCGTTGAAACGAGGCGAGCGTCAAGGGAACTGTGGAGAACGTCGGGGAAGCAACGTCGCGCCATCCGGCCTCCTCTTGCGGTGGAAGAACGAATACTCTTGTGGCTCCGGCTAGCTCTGCACCCTCACGAACGGCACACCATACTCGATCGATTAGTTATCCTCTGGGTGCTCGACCTTCAACCTGTACGCCCACCACCTCTGCCTGACTTTCGCCTCGGCGAATCTGTCTGCTCCATCGCCCATAGGAGATACTCGACGAACTCGGAGGACTGCGGTGTGACTGCCGCCGAGGAGTACATGTACATCGCCGCCCTCATCGCCGCCGTCTCGCTCTTTCGCAGACATTGCCACATGGCCCGCACCGTCCTTGAAATCTCCCACTCATTTTCAAACCAACTAAGGATCTCCTTCAACCTGGCTAACATTGCCTGGTCGCCACCGGCGATCTGCCTGATTCGCTGCTGCATCCTCTCCATAGATGTCGTTCTGAGTGGTCCGGTGCTAGCTTTGAAGATGGGAGGAGAGACGGTGGTCTTGCAATAGAGAAGAGGGAGAGGAGAGGAGGTGGTTTTGGAATGGAGATGATGGAGAGGAGAGGAGGTGGTTTTGCAATGGAGAGAAGATCGGAAGAGGGAGAGGCGAGACGGTGGTTTTGGATTGGAGATGATGGAGAGGAGAGGAGGTGGTTTTGGAATGGAGATGATGGAGAGGAGAGGAGGTGGTTTTGCAATGGAGAAGATCAGAAGAGAGAGAGGCGAGACAGTGGTTTTGGAATGGAGATGATGGAGAGGAGAGGAGGTGGTTTTGCAATGGAGAAGATCAGAAGAGGGAGAGGCGAGACGGTGGTTTTGGAATGGAGATGATGGAGAGGAGAGGAGGTGGTTTTGCAATGGAGAAGAGGGAGAGGAGCGTGCGGAAGCGATTTAGGATTGGGCGAGAGGGCCGGCGCGCTGTGACTGGATCAAAATCAAAATCAATTTATCCTTCAATTAAGAAAGCGACCCCACATTAACTAGTCTCCCTTTTATTCTGGGCCATAATTGACCATGATTTTCGCACATAAAATATATGTTATACGTTGCAAAAATAATATAATTTGAAAGTACATTCAGATACGAACCAAACGATACAATTTTTGGTGACATGCATTCACATTTTGCTTGTCACATACAGTACGTGGTCAAACTTTGACTCAAAATACGCAAAACAACAAAAAAATACTTCCAAGACCAGCGCCGCTCTTCCGTTCTTCTCCTGTTCCAATCTAAATCCACCGCCGCTCCTCTCATGTTCCAATCTAAATCCAGTGCCGCTCCTCTCCTCTTCCATTTCAAAACCACCGCCCCTCCTCTCCTGTTCCAGTCCAAAACCAGCGTCGCTCCTCTCCCGTTCTAATCCAAAACCAGCGCCGCTCCTCTCCTCTTCCATTCAAAAACCACTGCCGGCGAGTGAAGGTGCTATGGAGAAGTAGATCGATGGAGGAGTACAACCGATACGTGAGGATCGCAGACGGCGACCCTGTGAAGCTAGCTAGGATGTTGGAGATACAGTCTTGGTTTGACAACAAGGACCAACTAGCGGCGACGGCGACATCCATGGCCAAATATCTGCAACAGAGCAAAAAGGCGACGATACTCCCGGAGGGAGTCACGTCGGAGTACATAGAGCTGCTCCTCTGGGCCATGGAGCAAACAGATTCACCGAATCCGATCGTGAGGGAGCCGTGGTGGGAGTATCGATCCCAGATGGAGCATCCACCAGAGATTGAAGGATTGAGCATCTACAGGGTGCCGTTTGTGAGGGTGTCCTGCCAGAGCGCCGGTGGAGTCTTCGTCGACCGAACCCAACTGCAAGAGGAGAAAAGCAGTTGGCCCGACGACGCTTCCCCGCCATCGTCTCCCTCGCCGTTCACATCGTCTCACAGGGCGGCTGTCTGCCGTCGAGGAATAGGAGGGGACTGCCCCCAGCCCAATAGTCAGGCAGGTTGTGAATTGTCAGGAGGAGCTTAGGGTTGTCAGTATTTGCAGGTTGTGAATTGTGTTTTGTGTTGTGTATTTTGAGAGTACTTTCAGATATGAATGTCTTTTGAATTTCAGATTTGCAGTATTGAGCATGTGAAGAATTTTCTGAGTTCTAGAGATCTATTTTTAGCACTTAAAAAATGTAGTTTCATAGGAGTATAAAAGTGCAGACGAGAAGAAACTGCAAGTTTCAGTTTCAGATAAGAAACTGCAAGTTCAGTTTCAGATAAGAAACTGCAACTTTCAGAGGCAGAGCATTTATATTAACACGGCCTTTTCAAACAGGGTTAACATCATGTTGGAAGTTTTATTCGTGGTCGAAAATGGAACTACCAACCAGTTAACATCATGTTGATCAACATTCATGCATAGCACATCTTCATATGATGCACAGTCAAAATGCCCACACAATGTTGAGTGTGCGAAACACAGAGAAAACGAGGGACGGAGTTTTGGCAAGTGTTGGACGTGGTTTTGGGCTGCCCCGTCTAGGCTTTCATTTTTAGCATGCGCAGCCCACGACCTCGGATGGGAGGGCCTGTTTGTATTTTCTTAGGACCGTCATGTATCGACCGGCCTATGGACCTCCCATCCGAGGTTTTATTTTTGGCAGCCCAATTTATGTATTTTTTTGGAGAAAACGCAGCGGTCTGTTCTATTTTTCTATATAAGAATAGGAATGCCAGGTACAAGTTATGTTTCCCTTTTAAGTATATTATATATATTTAAATTATTTTATATGTTATTATATATTATTTTTATTGTCATCATATATTTAACAGATACTTACATATGTAAGAAAACAATATCCCACATCTTATTAACTTATAAAAATAATTTCTTAACAAATAAAATCCTGGATTGTTTTGGCACGAAAATCCTAGTGGTTGTGTACAAAAGCTTGGTAAGATTTAAGGACGAATGTAATAATATCACTTATTATTTAAATATATTTATAACAAAATGCTCAACCCTTTTTTATTTTTTGATAACATTGGTGGCCCAGCCCAACATTATAATTAGAATTAGCCCAGCAAAATCGTGTATCTAGATAAAGTGCAAGTGGCCTGTAATTTTTTAGGAAATAAAATAAATGGGCCGCATGAAAGCTACATTAATTGTTCACCCAGCCCAGTTAATGGCTGTAATTCAAAAAAAAAGATCAAATCGACTGTAAATTCTACCGCGCAAAAAAAAGACTGTAAATTCTGAAAAAATGGGTTGAATACATGCCACATTTTTGGAGGCTGGAATGTGGGCCAATAGGTCGAAGCCAACGCAAGTCGTTGTAAATTTAGTCAACAAATGATTCTGACATGTTAGCCGTTGGATTTACATCCAACGGACGGCATCCATCTTCAATCTCTCGTCTTCTTCCTCCAGCGCTGCTGGGACCACCTCCCGCCTCCTGCTGCTAGCAGCTCTGCTTAGCATGCTTCGCTATGAAGCGCTACTCCACCGTTGGCCAGGCCATCCCTCCAACCCTCCACACCTCCTGTTCTTCTCCACCGACTGCCGAACCACACCGCACTAGAACCAGTTAACCCTCGTACACCTCTCCGTCTGCGACTCTACTCCCATGTCTTCCCATCTCCGGCTCATTATTGTACGGGGCCTCACCGTCGTCCACCACCTTGGATGCGCTCGGCGCGGCGTGGTCAACGTGGTCAACGAACGACACCATCGGAAGTAGGCTGTGCGTGGAGAGGCTGACAGCAGGGTCCACGGCCGCACACAAGTAAATGCCTCCTTATTACGCGCAAAATAATGATTCCTCCACCTGACATCTGGGACCCACCGGAAGGGCCTCTGTATTTCACGAAAAAAACGTGCCCCCTGCTGACTTGTCGGACCCACTAGCTATCTTCGCAAGCAAGGAAGTGCCTCCTTATTACGCACAAAAAAAATGAATACTCCCCCTGCCAGCTGGAACCCAGCATACTGGGAGGCTGACTTGTGGGCCTACCAAGTTGACAGGGGCGGAGGGCTTTGTCAACTTAGTCAATATGAACAATTCTAGCTCCTGTTACCGTACGATGTTCATCCAACGGTTGTAGTGCTTCTTCAACCTCTGGTCTTCTTGCTCTAGCCGCCCAAACCAGCGTCGGTCGTGTCGCGTGCTCCTGCCTCCCGTGGCCGGCTGTGATGCCGTGGAGGCCTCACCGCCCCCTACTACTCCCACCGCTGGCCAGGCCATCCCTCTACTCACCCACACCCCCTGTTAATCTACGGCGATAGCAGCCTCACACCGCAGCCGAACCAGTGAACCCTCGTACTCCTCTTCGCGTGGGCATCCACTGCTGCGTCTTCCCCGGCTCCGAGTCATCCCCTTCCTAGGCCTCGCCGTCGTCCACCGCCGTGGTGCTCTCGGCGCGGCGTGGTCAACGTGGTCAAGGAACGACTTCCATCGGACGTGGACTGTACGTGGAGAGGCTGACAGCTGGGTCCACGGCCGCAGCAAGGAAGTGCCTCCTTATTACGCGGAAAATAATGATTCCTCCACCTGACAGCGGGGACCCATCGGACGGGCCACCGTATTTCACGAAAAAAAGTTTCCCCCTGACTGCTGGGACCCACCAGGTACATCTTCACACGCAAGGAAGTGCGTCCGGGCAAAAAAAAGATTCGCCCCCCTGACTGCTGGGACCCACCAGCTACATCTTTGCACGCAAGGAAGTGCATCCGAAAAAAAAATGATTCGCCCCCCTGACTGCTAGGACCCACCAGTTACATCTTCGCATGCAAAGAAAGTGCGTCCGGGCAAAAAAAACGATTCGCCCCTCTGACTGCTGGGACCCACCAGCTACATTTTCGCATGCAAGGAACTGCCTGACAGTCGGGACCCACCTGGTCGAAGCGTATGTAGCGTTGTCATTCTGGTCGCGAACTTGTACGTACATATATACTGGTCGATGTAGAGACGCGCACGTGTCGTAGTAGAGGCGTGTACGTGTCGTAGTAGAGGCGCACACGTAGCATGTACACGTACGTACAGCGGCCAGGGTGCAAGAAAGAAAATACGGCCACATATGTGTACATACGGGCGGGGTCTCGAACGCCTAGTCGCGCATACGTACGGCGAGGGCTCGTGTTCATGGGGAGGCAACGGAATGCGTCATGTTCATGGGGAGGCAACGGAATGCGTCGTGTTCATGGGGAGGCAACGGAATGCATCGTGTTCATGGGGAGGCAACGGAATGCGTCGTGTTCATCGGGAGGCAACGGAACGCGTGGGAGCCAACCGGCTTGGACGGAACAGGCGATGGAAACGAGGCCTGGCGTACCGCAGAATGGAGGAAACGGACCTCCTATGGTTGAAGGGGGGGTCCTGTTAATCGGGAGGGGTGTGGCGTACCGGAAAACGGAGGAAATGGACCTCCTACGGTCGAAACGGGGGTCCTATTGATCGGGAGGGGTGTGGCGTACCGCAAAAC
>NC_057810.1:80823406-80826911 GCF_018294505.1 Triticum aestivum
GAGGCAACATCGATCAGCTTCAGTTAGCAGCAGTAGCGAAGGAATCGCTCCATCGGGTTCAATTAACAGCCATCGATCGATCGCTCGGGTTCAGTAACGCGTAGCCTGCAGTGCAATCGCTCGGGTTCAGTTAGAGCCCAACGCCTCGCTCGGCTTCAGTTAGAGCCAATGCCTCGCACACACACGCGTACGTACGAGGGAAACGCGCATCGCTCCGCCCCCGACCTCCCATCATAACTGGCAACTCCCCGAAATTTTCCTCCCCCTCGCTTCTACCACGGTTTTTTCCGTCATGGACGGCCCAAAGAATGTCATGCAGCTGCGTCTCCGGCCCGCCCAGGACAAAAAGCCCATTTTCTGTCATGATTTTTTGTCATAGAAGTAGGAGCCCACCACATCTATGATGATACCGGGTTTTGTCACAATTATCGTCATAGAAGTGTCATATGTATGACAGAAAAAAATTTCGTTCAGCCCAAAATGTCACGGATGTGTCTTTTTTTTTGTAGTGATGGCAACACATCATTGGATAATAATATGAAGCATAAAGCACCAGGTGCAAGTAGAGGATACAACGGGTTGCGGGAGAGTGGACTGCTGAATATAGATGGGGGAAGGTGATGGAGATGTTGGTGAAGATGGCAGAGGTGTTGGTGTAGATCGCGGTGATGTGATGGCCCCCAGCAGTGCTCTGACGCCACCTGAAGCAAGGGGGAGAGATCCCCCCTTCTTCTTCTTCTTCCTTGACCTCCTCCCTAGATGGGAGAAGGGTTTTCCATCTGGTCCTTGGCTCCCATGGCGTGGGAGGGGTGAGAGCCCCTCCGAGATTGGATCTATCTCTCTGTCTCTCTTTGTTTCTACGCTCCCAGATTCTGCCATGGCACCGTTTCTTTTATATCCGGAGATCCATAACTCCGATTGGATTGAAACCTTTGCCCATATAGTTTTCCAAAAATTAGCTCTCTTCCGGCCAAAGAAAGGCGTCAACCGCCTTACGAGGGGCCCACGAGGGTCAGGGGCGCAGCCACTTAAAGTGGTGGCATGGGCCACCCTCATGGCCACCTCGGGCACCGTCTCGCGTTGATTCTTCCTCCCAAAAATCACAAATATTCCAAAATAATTATCCATCCATTTTTATCCCGTTTGGACTCTGTTTGATATGAGGTTTCTGCGAAACATAAAACATGCAACAAACAGGAACTGGCACTGGGCACTGGATCAATATGTTAGTCCCAAAAATAGTATAAAAAGTTGCCAAAAGTAGTATATGAAAGTTGAATAATATTGGCATGGAACAATAAAAAATTATAGATACGACGGAGGCGTATCAGCATCCCCAAGCTTAATTCATGCTCGTCCTCAAGTAGGTAAATGATAAAAAAGATAATTTTTGATGTGGAATGCTATCTAGCATAATCTTGATCATGGCATGAATATTAAGACACGAGTGATTCAAAGCAATAGTCTATCCTTTTACATAAGAACAATAATACTTCGAGAGTACTAATAAAGCAATCATGTCTTTTCAAAACAACATGGCCAAAGAAAGTTATCCCTACAAAATCATATAGTTTGGCTGTTGCTCTATCTTCATCACACAAACTATTTAATCATGCACAACCAAGATGACAAGCCAAGCAATTGTTTCATACTTTAGTAATCTCAAACTTTTTCAACTTTCATGCAATACATGAGCGTGAGCCATGGATATAGCACTATATGTGGAATAGAATGGTGGTTGTGGAGAAGACAAAAAGGAGAAGATAGTCTCACATCAACTAGGCGTATCAACGGGCTATGGAGATGCCCATCAATGGATATCAATGTGAGTGAGTAGGGATTGCCATGCAACGGATGCACTAGAGCTATAAGTGTATGAAAGCTCAAACAGAAAACTAAGTGGGTGTGCATCCAACTTGCTTGCTCATGAAGACCTTGGGCATTTGAGGAAGCCCATCATCGGAATATACAAGCCAAGTTCTATAATGAAAATTCCCACTAGTATATGAAAGTGAAAGCATAAGAGACTCTCTCTATGAAGAACATGGTGCTACTCTGAAGCACAAGTGTGGTAAAAGGATAGTAACATTGCCCCTTCTCTCTTTTTCTCTCATTTTTTTACTTTCTCTTTTTTTGTTTGGGCTTCTTTGGCCGCCTTTTTTTATTTGGCTTCTTTGGCCTTTTTTTTCATTAAGTCCGGAGTCTCATCCCGATGTGGGGGAATCATAGTCTCCATCATCCTTTCCTCACTATGGCAATGCTCTAATAATGATGATCATCACACTTTTATTTACTTACAACTCGATATCTAGAACAAATATATGACTCTATATGAATGCCTCCGGCG
Organism: Triticum aestivum; assembly: GCF_018294505.1. Taxonomy (NCBI): domain Eukaryota; kingdom Viridiplantae; phylum Streptophyta; class Magnoliopsida; order Poales; family Poaceae; genus Triticum; species Triticum aestivum. Next base: position 80,825,754 of record NC_057810.1, read on the forward strand.
GTGTACCGAGATGTTCAATGATCTAGCGTAGCAATGACATCAAAAAACGGACAAGCCATGAAAACATCATGCTAGCTGTCTTACGATCATGCAAAGCATTATGACAATGAATGCTCAAGTCATGTATATGATGATGATGAAAGTTGCATGGCAATATATCTCGGAATGGCTATGGAAATGCAATGATAGTTAGTGTATGGTGGCTGTTTTGAGGAAGGTATATGGTGGGTGTATGGTACCGGCGAAAGTTGCGCGGCACAAGAGAGGCTAGCAATGGTGGAAGGGTGAGAGTGCGTATAATACATGGACTCAATATTAGTCATAAAGAACTCATATACTTATTGCAAAAATCTACAAGCCATATTGAAAACAAAGTACTACGTGCATGCTCCTAGGGGGATAGATTCGTAGGAAAAGACCATCGCTCATCCCCGACCGCCACTCATAAGGAACACAATCAATAAATAAAATTATGCTCCAACTTCATCACAAAGCGGTTCACCATATGTAACGCCCCGGATTCGATGCGCCAGGTGTCTGCCAGTTATTCGCCATAGTTGCCATGTCATTTGCTTATGTGTTGCATATTGCCATGTCATCATGTGCATCTCATTTTGCATACGTGTTTGTTTCTTGCATCCGAGCATTTTCCCCATTGTCCGTTTTGCAATCCGGCACTCCTATGTCCTCCGGCGTCCCCCTTTTGTCTCTTGTTGTCAGTGGGTGTTAAACGTTCTCGGAATGGACCGAGTCTTGCCAAGTGGCCTTGGTACACCACCGGTAGACCGCCTGTCAAGTTTCGTGCCATTTGGAGATCGTTTGGTACTCCAACGGTTAACCGAGTTAGCCCGAAACCCCTTCTTTTGTGCAGCCCAACACCCCTCCAAAGTGGCCCAAAACCCATCCAAACCCCATCCATCCTCTCGGTCGTTCGATCACGATCGTGTGGGCGAAAACCGCACCCCATTTGGACTCCCCTAGCTCCCAGAATCTATATATTAGCCCCTTCCCCCGAAATTCGCGGATGAATTCTCCCCCAAACCCTAAAAATCGCCCTCCGCCGCCACCGGACAGAACCCCGCCGCCGCCCGCGCCAATCACGGCGCGCCACGTCACCCTCCTCTCTCACCCGACGCCGCCGGCCCGCCGGGCCCGAGG
>NC_057810.1:80827465-80830023 GCF_018294505.1 Triticum aestivum
GCGCCTCCCGCGCCGCTGGCGAGCTTCAGCTCGCCCTCGCCCCGCCTCCGGCCTCCCCCCTCGTCGCCGGCTGTCGTCCCAGCCACTCCGCGCGCCGCTCCATTGCCGGATCCGGGCGGGTGGATGAGATCCACCCGTCCCGCGATCCAAACGGGCGCTGGAACCGCCCCGTCCTGGATCTCCTCTTCCGCACCGTTCCGTCCAACTTTTCCCGCGAGGTGAAATTGGCTAAGTCCCTGAGTTTTTCAACATTTTCATGCCCTGTTCATCATGCCATAACTCCATGCATACTGCTCCGTTTTGCATGCATAATATATCAAAGTGTTCATCATGAGATGCTCTTCACTTTGTTCCATTGCGCCATGCTTGTTTGAGATCATCTTGATTCCCTAATCATCGTTGCAAGAGTGTTATATGATGTTAATCTGCTGAAACTGTTATAACTTGGTGATTTGTCATTTTTGTATCATTTGATGTGTGCATCTTATGAGGTTGATCTCTACATGTGTTTTGTACTATGTCATGCCATTTACAGAGGTGCCATCCTTGTATTTTTGTGAGTTTTGTATTGAGTGCATAAAGCTTGTGAAGTATGGTACTTGCTGTTGCTATTTTGCTAGGCTGAATCTGTTATTTTGTGATGCTATGTAAACCTGCTGCTACAAGTCATTATATGCATAATCTGGAGATGTTCACTAAGGATGTTTTGTTATACATTTCATGCTCTATCCATTCATGCCCCTGGTTGCATTTATAGCCTGCTGTAGATTGTTGTTATCATGCTCCAAATTTGCTAAATAATGTTGTTGTCAGCTTGTTAACATTAAGATCAGTTTTGCCTTGTGATTTGCTAATGCTCCATGCACCGTATGAACTTGCTCTTGTCATGCTTAGCTTCACAAACCTGTATTATTACTGTTGGTCACCTTGCCATGCCATGTATTGCTCTGTGGTGAGTGGTACAAGCTCATCAACATGCCTACTTATTGTTGTTCCTGCCATGTATGAATCTGTCATATAACTTGCCATGTTTACATGGGTGCCATCATATCTTCTTATCCTTTTTGGCTCATGGTCAGTAAAGGACTTTTGTTCTATGCATTTAGTAGTTTCATGTCATGCCTTTGTTTTCCATGTTAAGGTCCTGTAACATGTTGTTTGATAGCTCCAAACATTGCAACCTGATGTTATTTCTGCAAAGTCTGAAACTGTTATTATATGCAATCTTGCCATGTCTTTTTGAGCATGTTCTAGTGATTTCTGGAGATACCTCAGTGTTCATGTTTTGTCATGCTTCACCTGTAAATCATGACCATCTCTTTTGTTCTCATGTTGGGGTGCTGTAGCATGTTGTTTTGATTCTTGCAATATGCCTAGTTGCTGTTTTGGACAGCTTGTCATTTAAACTTGTATAGAGTGTATGTGTGGAACCGTTGCTCCGTTTTGAGTGTGCTCTATATGAAACTTGCTTAATTTTGCGTGTAGTTTCATATTATCATGTTCCATCCTTGTTTTGAGGGGTTTTCTTGATGTTTCTATGCATTTTGCATCAATGCCATGTTTAACTTGTTTTGCTCATATCTTCTAGGCCGTAGCTCCGAACTAAATGAACTTTATATGTAACTTGACTAGAATCTCGTGTAGATCATCTTGTTGCATCTTAGCTTACTGGTTAACAACATGAACATAAGGTTTATTCAGATCTGGACCAATTTCGAAACTTGCATATGAGGACTTAGCGGAATTGTTATATGTTGTTCCCGGCCTCATTTAAACTTGCTTTGATGTGTTGTTCTTGTATGCATCATCTCTTGCCATGAGTAGCCTCATCTAGCTTTGTCATGGATCATGCTTATTGTGCATCATGTCATGTTCATGTGTGGTGTGTTTACCATGTTGTGTGCTTCTTCTCGATAGTTCCCGTTTCGTTGCGATCGTGAGGATTCGTTCGTCTACGCTTGGTTCGTCTTCGTGGCTCCATTTTCTTCACGGACTCGTTCTTCTTCCTTGCGGGATTTCAGGCAAGATGACCTCTACCCTGGATCTCACTACTATCATTGCTATGCTAGTTGCTTTGTTCTATCGCTTTGCTGCGCTACCTATCTTTTGCTCTTCAAGCCTCCCATATTGCCATGTCAGCCTCTAACCTTTTTCACCCTTCCTAGCAAACCTTTGCTTGGCTATGTTACCTCTTTTGCCCAGCCCCTCTTATAGCATTGTTAGTTGCAGGTGAAGTTGAAGATTGCTCCATGGTGGACAGGTTTATGTTGGGATATCACAATATCTCTTATTTAATTAATGCATCTATATACTTGGTAAAGGGTGGAAGACTCGGCCTTATGCTTGGTGTTTTGTTCCACTCTTGCCACCCTAGTTTTCGTCATACCGGTGTTATGTTCCCGGATTTTGCGTTCCTTACGCGGTTGGGTGATTTATGGGACCCCCTTGACAGTTTGCTTTGAATAAAACTCCTCCAGCAAGGCCCAACCTTGGTTTTACCATTTGCCTCACCTAGCCCTTCTTACCTTCGATTTTCGGAGCCCGAGGGTCATCTTTAT
>NC_057810.1:80830198-81059018 GCF_018294505.1 Triticum aestivum
TGGTCCGAACTGAGCTGCCTGCGGGGCCACCTCAGGGAAACTTGAAGTATGGTTTTACTCGTAGGCTGACCTATCCGGTGTGCCCTGAGAATGAGATATGTGCAGCTCCTATCGGGATTTGTCGGTGCATCGGGCGGCTTTGCTGGTCTTGTTTTACCATTGTTGAAATGTCTTGTAAACCGGGATTCCGAGTCTGATCGGGTCTTCTTGGTAGAAGGAATATCCTTCGTTGGCCGCGAGAGCTTATCATGGGCTAAGTTGGGACACCCCTGCAGGGTATAAACTTTCGAAAGACGTGCCCGCGGTTATGTGGCAGATGGGAATTTGTTAATGTCCGATTGTAGATAACTTGACACCTGATTCGAATTAAAATGCATCAACCGCGTGTGTAGCCGTGATGGTCTCTTTTCCGTGGAGTCCGGGAAGTGAACACGGTTTTGGGTTATGTTTGACGTAAGTAGGAGTTCAGGATCACTTCTTGATCATTGCTAGCTTCACGACCGTTCCGTTTGCTCTCTTCTCGCTCTCATTTGCGTATGTTAGCCACCTTATATGCTTAGTCGCTGCTGCAACCTCACCACTTTACCCCTTCCTTTCCCTTTAAGCTTTGCTAGTCTTGATACCCATGGTAATGGGATTGCTGAGTCCTCGTGGCTCACAGATTACTACAACAACAGTTGCAGGTACAGATTATGCGATGATCACGAAGCAAGAGTGATGTTTTCTTGTTTGGAGTTCTTCTTCTGTTTTTTCTTCGATCAGGGGATATGGTCCAGGTCGGCAGCCTGGGCTAGCAGGGTGGATGTCGTTTGAGTTTCTGTTTGTGTTTCATCCGTAGTCGGATGTTGATCTTATGTAAGATGATGTTGTATTCGTGTGGCATTGTATGCCTTTTGTATGTATCCCCATCTATTATGTAATGTTGATGTAATGATATCCACCTTGCAAAAGTGTTTCAATATGCGGTTCTATCCTTGGTGGGACCTTCGAGCCTCTTTAGGATAGGGTCGCATATTGGGCGTGACAAGTTGGTATCAGAGCCTCGACCGACCCTAGGAGCCCCCTTGATTGATCGTGTAGTTTGGCCGTTGTTGAGTCTAGAAAAAAACTGTTTTCGGAGTCTAGTTATGTCGCAGAGTAGGAATTCTTTTTACTCCTCAGCCTCTTCGTCGCTCCGGTGAGGAATCTTGACGTAGGTGTTTTGAATTACTCCTCTTCCCTTTCAAATTTTCTTTAGGATCACACAGTCGGGTTTTTTCGGTCGTTGGTTCTTAGCTCTTTTATCCAGTGCATTTCTCGTCAAGTCAACTCGAGCCTCTTCATCTTTGAGTTCAATCCTCAGTTGTTTTCTTTTCCCACCCACCCACCCATTTCATCTCAGAATCCGGAGTCCGTGATTGAGTATGCTTCCTACTCGTGCGAAGTCTTTGCTTTCTTTCCTCGATGATTTCAACCGGTGTTTTCTCTTCAAGATATTCGTCGGTTCTCCCTTCCAAGTTGCCTTAGTTTTTCCCGCCCTCCCACCCTCTTCTTCCCGGAGCCTGAGTCTCTTTTGAGCATCAATTTCATTCGTGTGGTGCCTCTTCAGCCTTCCGTCAATTATTTCAACCGGTGAATTCTTGTCTCGTTTGACATTCATCATCTCTTTTTCTTCTCCGGTGGACTCAATTCAAGTTTTTCGGTTGACCATATTCTTTTCCTCGGATCAAGTGTTTTCCCTGCTCGTTCGCCTCTCGCCAGTTTATCCTTCGGGAGCACTCAAGACATCTCAGGAGATTCGTTTGTGTTCCAATTAATTCGAGGTTGTCACCTCATTCAAATTTTTCAATTGTTCCGGCGCATCATCTATCTTTTCAACAATCCTTTTCAACGGTGTTTTCTTTTAGTGGGCCCTAACCCATAGGTCTTTTCCCAGGATCTTACCTGACTCTTCTATTTATTCTGGAGCTATTCCAAATTCTTTTCAAGTGTGACGTAAGAATGGATCCCATCAGTCACATGCCTTCTCCAAGATCTCTGTCAAATTCTTTTCATTGTTGGCTCAACCTCTTCGCTTTTCATTCTACCGGAGTATCTCAGTAATTTTGGTGGTGTTTCTCGTCGTCATTTGAAGATCGAAGAAGAGTTTTTCCTCTAAATCTTGCCCGTTCTCCCGAAGATTCGTGGTTCTAGCTTCATGTTATCAGTCTCGAATTATTCCATTTGTCAGATATTCCTTTTCTCACCCATCCGGAGCATGTCAGAAGTTGTTTTTCCATTTTTTTTCACCGGAGGCCATCATTCCAGTTATCGTTCTCTATTTATCCTGGTGCTTCATTCAAGTGCTTTTTAATCAGATCGAGTTCTTCCCGTTCTTCTGCATCTAAATCCCCTCAAACATATTTGTTCTTCAAATTCTTCCCGGTGATTCATTCTCTTTCATCAGTCATTTTACTAATTCTTTCGATGGTTCCTTCAGATTCTTTTTTTCCTTGGTTATCATTTTAATCCATTCGTTCTTTCGAATCCTACCGGTGGTTCATGAAGACTTTCTCAAGTTTTGTGCTATACCCCCCTTAATCCTTTTCAAGAAGAATAAGTAGTATGCAAAATCCATTGCCTGTCATCAATTTAATTTGATGAGGGTTAAGCATACAATAAATCTTATTCTTATTTCATCCAAATGAGTAATCCCTTCCATCGGAGTTTGTTCTTAATGGATAAATTCTAGTTCCAAGTGCTTTCATCTTTTCTTTTCCGGAGTTCAAATTTCCTTGGCCATTTCGTCGGAACATCCATCTAAGTCACCGCAAGGCTCATCTTATTCTTTCATACTTCATTTCTATTTTGTCACCCTTTCGTTACCGGAGTTCTTCATGGTGGTTCTTCATGCTTTAATTCATTCTTCAAGAATTCATCAAGATTCTTGTTCAAGGAGTTCTAGTATCTTTTGTTCTTGCATCTCGAAGTGCAATTAATTCTCCGTATTCTTCTTCGTTCTTTTCATTTCTATTTAATTTTTCCGGAGGCTTTGCATTGTTCATCTCACCAAGTGCCATCCCATCTTGCGAAGTTCTTGTTCTAGTCCTTCCATTTTCAGTCGGAGTGCTGCCTAAATCCTTTCAGTCTTACTCGTTTCTTATCTCGTTCTAATCGGAGTGGTTTCATAGTCTATCTGATTCCGTGAGCTTTCAATTCTCGTCATTCTCGTCGTTCCTCTCTTTTCTCGAGTGCTCTCGATTCTTTGCTTCTTCTCTTGAGTTCTCGTTTCTCCTCATCCCTTTTCCACCCCGTCTCGGTCCTAAGATCTCGGGACGAGATCTCTTGTTAGTGGAGGAGTGTTGTAACGCCCCGGATTCGATTCGCCAGGTGTCTGCCAGTTATTCGCCGTAGTTGCCATGTCATTTGCTTACGTGTTGCATATTGCCATGTCATCATGTGCATCTCATTTTGCATACGTGTTTGTTTCTTGCATCCAAGCATTTTCCCCGTTGTCCGTTTTGCAATCCGGCACTCCTATGTCCTCCGGCATCCCCTTTTGTCTCTTGTTGTGAGTGGGTGTTAAACATTCTCGGAATGGACCGAGTATTGCCAAGTGGCCTTGGTACACCACCGGTAGACCGCCTGTCAAGTTTCGTGCCATTTGGAGGTCGTTTGGTACTCCAACAGTTAACCGAGTTAGCCCGAAACCCCTTCTTTTGTGCAGCCCAACACCCCTCCAAAGTGGCCCAAAACCCATCCAAACCCCCTCCATCCTCTCGGTCGTTCGATCACGATCGTGTGGGCGAAAACCGCACCCCATTTGGACTCTCCTAGCTCCCAGAATCTATATATTAGCCCCTTCCCCCGAAATTCCCGGATGAATTCTCCCCCAAACCCTAAAAATCGCCCTCCGCCGCCACTGGACACGTCCGCCGCCACCGGACAGAACCCCGCCGCCGCCCGCGCCAATCGTGGCGCGCCACGTCACCCTCCTCTCTCTCCCCACGCCGCCGGCCCGTCGGGCCTGAGGCCGGCCCGCCCATGCCGCGACCGGGCCCCAGCTGCGCCCCGCGCCCAAGCCTCCAGCGCCAACCCGCGCGCCCCGCCGCCGACCCGTGCCTCGCCCCGGCGCCGGCGACCCCGGCGCCCGATGCTCCGCCACCCCTGCTCCTCCCACCGGCGACCGGAGACGCCGCGCCCTCTGCCCATGGCCCGTCCGCCTCCGCCGGCGCCTCGCCGCCGCATGCCTCCCGCGCCGCCGGCGAGCTTCAGCTCGCCCTCGCCCCACCTCTGGCCTCCCCCCTCGTTGCCGGCCGTCGTCCCGGCCACTCCGCGCGCCGCCCCATCACCGGATCCGGGCGGGTGGATGAGATCCACCCGTCCCATGATCCAAACGGGCACTGGAACCGCCCCGTCCTAGATCTCCTCTTCCGCACCGTTCCGTCCAACTTTTCCAATGAGGTGAAATTGGCTAAGTCCCTGAGTTTTTCAACATTTTCATGTCATGTTCATCATGCCATAACTCCATGCATACTGCTCCTTTTTGCATGCATAATATATCAAAGTGTTCATCATGAGATGCTCTTCACTTTGTTCCATTGCGCCATGCTTGTTTGAGTTCATCTTGATGCCCTAATCATTGTTGCAAGAGTGATATATGATGTTAATCTGCCGAAACTGTTATAACTTGGTGATTTGTCATTTTTGTTGCATTTGATGTGTGCATCTTATGAGGTTGATCTCTACATGTGTTTTGTACTATGTCATGCTATTTACAGAGGTGCCATCCTTGTATTTTTGTGAGTTTTGTACTGAGTGCATAAAGCTTGTGAAGTATGGTACTTGTTGTTGCTATTTCGCTAGGCTAAATCTGTTATTTTGTGATGCTATGTAAACCTGCTGCTACAAGTCATTATATGCATAATCTGGAGATGTTCACTAAGGATGTTTTGTTATACATTTCATGCTCTATCCATCCATGCCCCTGGTTGCATTTATAGCCTGCTGTAGATTGTTGTTATCATGCTCCAAATTTGCTAAATAATGTTGTTGTCAGCCTGTTAACATTAAGATCAGTTTTTCCATGTGATTTGCTAGTGCTCCATGCACCCTATGAACTTGCTCTTGTTATGCTTAGCTTCACAAACCTGTATTATTACTGTTGGTCACCTTGCCATGCCATGTATTGCTTGTGGTGAGTGGTACAAGCTCATCAACATGCCTACTTATTGTTGTTCCTGCCATGTATGAATCTGTCATATAAATTGTCATGTTTTCATGGGTGCCATCATGTCTTCTGATCCTTTTTGGCTCATGGTCAGTAAAGGACTTTTGTTCTATGCATTTAGTAGTTTCATACCATGCCTTTGTTTTCCATGTTAAGGTCCTGTAACATGTTGTTTGATAGCTCCAAACATTGCAACCTGATGTTATTTCTGCAAAGTCTGAAACTGTTATTATATGCAATATTGCCATGTCTTTTTGAGCATGTTCTAGTGATTTCTGGAGATAGCTCAGCGTTCATGTTTAGTCATGCTTCACCTGTAAATCATGACCATCTCTTGTGGTCTCATGTTGGGGTGCTGTAGCATGTTGTTTTGATGCTTGCAATATGCCTAGTTGTTGTTTTGGACAGCTTGTCATTTAAACTTGTATAGAGTGTATGTGTGGAACCGTTGCTCCGTTTTGAGTGTGCTCTATATGAAACTTGCTTGATTTTGCGTGTAGTTTCATATTATCATGTTGCATCCTTGTTTTTAGTGGTTTGCTTGATGTTTGTATGCATTTTGCATCAATGCCATGTTTAACTTGTTTTGCTCATATCTTCTAGGTCGTAGCTTCGAACTAAATGAACTTTATATGTAACTTGACTAGAATCTCATGTAGATCATCTTGTTGCATCTTAACTTACTGGTTAACAACTTGAACATAAGGTTTATTCAGATCTGGACCAATTTCGAAACTTGCATATGAGGACTTAGCGGAATTGTTATATGTTGTTCCCGGCCTCATTTAAACTTGCTTTGATGTGTTGTTCTTGTATGCATCATCTCTTGCCATGAGTAGCCTCATCTAGATTTGTCATGCATCATGCTTATGGTGCATCATGTCATGTTCATGTGTGGTGTGTTTACCATGTTGTGTGCTTCTTCTCGATAGTTCCCGTTTCGTTGTGATCGTGAGGATTCGTTCGTCTACGCTTGGTTCGTCTTCGTGGCTCCATCTTCTTCATGGACTCGTTCTTCTTCCTTGTAGGATTTCAGGTAAGATGACCGCTACCCTGGATCTCACTACTATCATTGCTATGCTGGTTGCTTCGTTCTATCGCTTTGCTGCGCTACCTATCTTTTGCTCTTCAAGCCTCCCATATTGCCATGTCAGCCTCTAACCTTTTTCACCCTTCCTAGCAAACCTTTGCTTGGCTATGTTACCTATTTTGCCCAGCCCCTCTTATAGCATTGTTAGTTGCAGGTGAAGTTGAAGATTGCTCCATGGTGGACAGGTTTATGTTGGGATATCACAATATCTCTTATTTAATTAATGCATGTATATACTTGGTAAAGGGTGGAAGACTCGGCCTTATGCCTGGTGTTTTGTTCCACTCTTGCCGCCCTAGTTTTCGTCATACCGGTGTTATGTTCCGGATTTTGCGTTCCTTACGCGGTTGGGTGATTTATGGGACCCCCTTGACAGTTTGCTTTGAATAAAACTCCTCCAGCAAGGCCCAACCTTGGTTTTACCATTTGCCTCACCTAGCCCTTTTTCCCTTGGGTTTCCGGAGCCCGGGGGTCATCTTTGTTTTAGCCCCCCCTGGGCCAGTGCTCCTTCGAGTGTTGGTCCGAACTGAGCTGCCTCCGGGGCCACCTCGGGGAAACTCAAAGTCTGGTTTTACTCGTAGGCTGACCTATCCGGTGTGCCATGTGTCGTGGTTCTAAGTCTGACAGTAGAGTGGGGGGTAGGTATAGAGAGGCAAGGTCCTAGCTATGGAGAGGTTGTAAACACAAGGGATGTGCGAGTTCAGGCCCTTCTCGGAAGAAGTAAAAGCCCTATTTCTCGGAGCCCAGAGGCGGTCGAGTGGATTATATGTATATGAGTTACAGGGTGCCGAACCCTTCTGCCTGTGGAGGGGGGTGGCTTATATAGAGTTCGCCAGGACCCCAGCCAGCCCACGTAATGAAGGGTTTAAGGTGTATTTAGTCCGGGGCGTTACTGGTAACGTCCCACATAAAGTGTCTTAACTATCATAAAGTCTACTTAACTACAGGCCGTTGCAGTGCAGAGTGCCTTTTGACCTCTTGGTAGTCGAGTGAGTCTTCGTGGTCGAGTCCTTCAAGTCAGTCGAGTGAATCCCTTGTTGGTCGACTGGAAGGTGACCTCTTCTAAGGGTGTCCTTGGGCAGGGTACTTAGATGAGGTCTGTGACCCTACCCTAGGTACATGACCCCATCATTAGCCCCTGAATGGATTGAGGCTTTGAGTGACGGAGGAGTTGATGCTGTTTCCGATTGACCTTTGCACACTGGTCGTGCGTTGTCCTGAATCCAGAGAATCTCTTCGTTGATAGTGAGCAACTCGCCTTCAGTCGACTCGATCCATTCTTTTCTTTCGTCGAGTGATCTTTCGGGCTTCGTCGATTTCCGAGCGACGGATCGCAGGAAATCCCGCGCCTGACAGACTGATCTGCCGTTAGCGGATTCCGCGGGATGCGAAATTTGGGGAAACGCGCGAAGCGGAGCGGACTGCGGCGTTCGGATGGGACGGGACATAGATGCCTCGATTCTCGTGCCGCTTTCTTCGCCACGTATCTCGCCCGTGTAACAGTTCCAGGATATGATTAGATCTGCCGGGTCCACCTGTCATCCACTCGGAAGAGATCTTATAAATGCGCCCGGCGGGGGTTTTTTGAACAGTGCTTCAGCATTCTCTCTCTCTGCCTCCTTCGTCTCCGCCCAACGCGCTCGCTCTTGCCCCCGCACCACTTCTCCTCACGCGCCCCGCCTGAAGGCATGGTCAAGGAGAAGACGGCGGCGCTGGAGCGCGCGAAGAAGGCGTCGGTGACGGAGAAGGCGAAGGGGAGATCCACCAGCCGCGGTGGGTCTTCGTCCAGATCCCGCCTGCCGAAAGGCTGGGTCCAGGGAGATTGGATCCAGTCGACCATCACGGAGAAGGACCTCCTCGACATGGCCAACGAGGGCCTGATCCCCCATGGAGCTGCGAGGCTTCCGGGGAAAGAGTGGCAGCCCCAGCCGGAAGAGGGTGAGTGCGTGCTTCTGGCTACCCATGTCGACCGCGGATTCTCTTTGCCGCCGAGCATTTTCTTCCGTGGTTTCTTGAACTTTTTTGGAGCGCAACTCCACCACTTCACCCCGAATTCTATCGCCTATCTTGTCGCGTTTGTGTCCATGTGCGAGAGTTTTCTGGGCTGTCGACCGCACTGGGGCTTGTTCAAGCACATATTCACATGTCGCTCTCAAACTGTGAAGAAGGCGAGTCCAGGCGACGAAAGAACCCGAGTGGTCCAAATGTGTGGAGGTCTGGGGATCCAGGTGAGAAACAAGAGCACCTTCCCAGCTATGACATTTCCCGAGTCAGTCAGAGGCTGGCAGTCGACCTGGTTCTACTGCCAGGACGAGTCGACACCGGGGCAGTCGAGTGGGCTCCCTCCATTTACCATGGACCGAGTGAACAAGCCCTCCTCCCTGAAGCTGATTCCGGAGGAGAAAGCTGACGTGAAGATGTTGATGGAGCGCGTAGTTCAGTTGGTTCGGGAGGGAGTGACGGGCATGGATCTCCTGGAAGTTTTCCTTAGGCGCCGAATCCAGCCTCTTCAGTTCCGGAGCCACTGCATGTGGTTGTACTGTGGGACTGAGGACGTGACTCGGGTTAACCCAGAAACAGTCGACGATGCCACTCTGGAAAGGTGGATGGCCGTTGTTACTGGGAACAAGGATAACCCTCGCGGAGCCAGAAGGATTCCTCCACTCGACTGCCACAGTGACCCAAACAAGGTATGTCTGCTCCACTTCCCATTGTATTTTTGTCGTATTTATTTCTGTTTTCTCTGTCGATCGGTCGACTGATCTTTGTCTTGTTGTCCATCAGGCCCTCACTGAACTGTACTCAATGCCCAACGGAGCGCAGGCTCCGACTGAGGAGGGAGAAGCGAGCGGGGGTGAGAGTCAGGAGGAGGAGTGGGACTCGGACGCCGCCGAGGCCGATGATGATGACGATGACGATGATGATGATGACGATGAGGACGGCGAAGAGGAGGAGCAGGAGGAGGTCGCACCACCGCGCTTGGAAAGGCGGTCGAAACTTGTTCATGACCCTGCGACTGAACGCGGCGAGGGGGTCGCGACTGTTACTCAGTCGACCAAGCGCCCCCGGACCACCTCTCCGGCGCCGATTGAAAAGGCGCCGAAGCAGCCCAGGGCGGCCCCGTCGAAGCCGACCAAGCACCTGCCGAAGATGAAGGTGTCCATCCCCACCATATCAGGGTAATCATATTGCTTACGTCTTCTTGTTTTGTGTGAACTTTATCTCTGGTTGGCGCTGGAGTTAGTCGACTGACTCTTTGGAGTTGCAGTGTTGCTACTTCTGAGACCTCAGCCCGGGCTGACGACCATGCGATGGAGGACGCAGCAACCTCAAAACCTGGTATTATACTCTTAACACCGTTTCTAGTCGACTGACTCATGATCTCTAATTCTGATTCTTTTCTGTAGCTCCATCCAATGTTGTTATCACTCTCCCTGATGACGATGAAGACGAGGAACCACTAAAGCACAGAATGAGAAGGAAAGCGTCTGCCAGCAGGGTGCCCCAGAATGTGACGGTGCCTGAGACTCTGGTCGCGGAGGAGGAGAACACCACTCGACACACTGTGTCCTTCGCAGATCCGCTGACGAGTGCTCCGCAGCCCTCCCTCTTCACGACGCACCACGTCCCAGAGGACCAAGCTGGCGCCGCGAAGGAGGCGATATGCCAGGCAGGAATCATGATGGAGCAGTTGAAGACCATCCGGGATGCGAGCCAGGCAGCTTATGACGCCAGTTCCGCCCTTCAAAGGAATGTTCAGGTCAGTCGACCACCACTTGTTCTGTTAGGATATGCTATCAAAAAACTTTTCTTTCCAGAATTTATAGTAGTCACCCATTGGGTGTGTTGATTTAAACTCCGTGTTAGCGGGGGCACGCTGAGTGCACCCGCTGGGTGTAGTCCCCAAGGCTAAGGTCGACTGCTGGCAGTCGGCCTTAGGCTTTATAATTTCAGTCTCTCCGTCATTCGACTACGGCGAATGGATTTCGCAAACAGGATTAGTGGGGGCACGCTGAGTGCACCCACTGGGTGCATTCCCCGAGACTGTGGTCGACTGCTGGCAGTCGGTTACAGTCTTAGAGAATACATCTTGTTTTTTTTTGAGGTCGACTGGTCGACTCTGTCTTCAAATAGGATTAGTGGGGGCATGCTGAGTGCACCCACTGGGTGTAGTCCCCAAGGCTAAGGTCGACTGCTAGCAGTCGGCCTTAGGCTTTATAATTTCAGTCTCTCCGTCATTCGACTAAGGCGACTGGGTTTCACAAACCGGTCGACTGGTCGACTCTGTCTTCGACTGGTCGATTAGTGGGGGCACGCTGAGTGCACCCACTGGGTGTAGTCCCCGACACTACGGTCGAATGCTCGTATTCGGCTATAGTCTTAGAAACGCGTGATTTTTCCTTTTAGTCGATTGGTTCTTCGCAGAACTCCTGTGATCTTGTGGCTCGCTACTCTGAGCTGGAAAACAAGCACATTCAGCTCAAGCTGAATTTGAAGCTAGTTCAGGAGAATCTGACTAAGGCAAAGGAGGAGACCGAAGGTATGTTTGGTGAGACCTTGACGACTGCTTTTTCCCTTCATTTGTTTCAAAATCTGATCTTGTTGTAACTTGCAGGTAAGGTGAGGGAGGCCGAACGGAAGAAGGACCTTGAACTAGCTAAGAAGATCAAGCTTGTTGACGAGAAGTTAGCTTCAGTCGCCAAGCTTGAGCAAGAAAATGCCAATCTGAAAGCTGCTCTTGGGAAGAAAAAAGATCTAGAGGCCTTCCTAAATGGTCTTGCCAAGAAGTTGTTTCTTATGCTTGAAGGTAAATCTCTATGCTCGGCGATCATTTCCAACCGTGGTTTTTCCATTCGACCATTGCCTTGACTCGGTGATCATCCTTGCAGAATTTTGTCAAAACTTTGAAGAAGAAACTAGCCGGCTGGAACCAAACCTTGACCCCGTCAATTCTCCGATGGACGACGAAGCTGCCATGAATGTTTTCCAACTGGAGTCCCGTGTTGCAGCTGTCGTGGACTATCTTGCAAGGCTGAAGGTCGCCACATCTCGCATCGACTCGACGCTCTGGCCCGGGGAGACTCTTCAGAATGACCTCGAGTCGCTGATGGCTCGCTTGAACACGATCCCTGGTCGAGTGCAGGAGTGGAAAAAATCCTCGGCTCGGTGCGGTGCAGATGTTGCTCTGTGTCTGGCCCGAGTTCACTGCAAATATGCGCGAGAAGACAAGCTGGCGGCCCTCCGGGTGGCCAACACCAAGAAACACGACTTCAGGTCCTTTATGGAAACTTTCCTTGCGGCTGCCACTCGGATCGCAGATGGGATTGATCTTGATGAGTTTGTTGCACCTTCCAGCCCTCCACAGGAGGGGTAAAAAACTTCTTCTAAGCTCGACGCTTTAAATTTGCCTCGGTATGCCGAGTGGAATTGTAACCGATAAACCTTAACGGGCTTAGCGCCTGAGCACTTCCGGTTCCTTTAGGTATCGATCCGAACTTGAATTTGTCGTTTGAATATGATTGCTCTTGGCTCGAAATGTCTTTTGCAGGTTCAAAGCAGGGCGCTTACTGCAATCAACTTATTCCTTAATGCACTTAGGTGAGCGCTGGGCTGCAGCTAAGCCTCCGAGTGGAAGTCTGGCTTATCACTCGGAAGGATTTTCATAACTTAGGCGAGCACTGGGCTGTAGCTAAGCCCCCGAGTGACAGGTTTGCCCTTCACTCGGTAGGATTTCGATAACTTAGGCGAGCACTGGGCTGTAGCTAAGCCCCCGAGTGAGAGGTTTGCTCTTCACTCGGTAGGATTTTTATATCTTAGGCGAGCACTGGGCTGCAGCTAAGCCCCCGAGTGAGAGGTTTGCTCTTCACTCGGTAGGATTTTCATAACTTAGGCGAGCACTGGGCTGCAGCTAAGCCCCCGAGTGAGAGGTTTGCTCTTCACTCGGTAGGATTTTCATAACTTAGGCGAGCACTGGGCTGCAGCTAAGCCCCCGAGTGAGAGGTTTGCTCTTCACTCGGTAGGATTTTTATATCTTAGGCGAGAACTAGGCTGCAGCTAAGCCCCCGAGTGAGAGGTTTGCTCTTCACTCGGTAGGATTTTTATATCTTATGCGAGCACTGGGCTGCAGCTAAGCCCCCGAGTGAGAGGTTTGCTCTTCACTCGGTGGGATTTTGATAACTTAGGCGAGTACTTGGACTGCAGCTAAGCCTCCAAGTGGAAGTCTGGCTTACCACTCGGTAGGATTTTCATAACTTAGGCGAGTACTTGGACTGCAGCTAAGCCTCCGAGTGAGAGGTTTGCTCTTCACTCGGTAGGATTTCGGTAACTTAGGCGAGTACTTGGACTGCAGCTAAGCCCCCGAGTGAGAGGTTTGCTCTTCACTCGGTGGGATTTTGATAACTTAGGCGAGTACTTGGACTGCAGCTAAGCCTCCGAGTGGAAGTCTGGCTTACCACTCGGTAAGATTTTCATAACTTAGGTGAGTACTTGGACTGCAGCTAAGCCTCCGAGTGAGAGGTTTGCTCTTCACTCGGTAGGATTTCGGTAACTTAGGCGAGTACTTGGACTGCAGCTAAGCATCCGATTGGAAGTCTGGCTTACCACTCGGTAGGATTTTTGATAACTTAGGCAAAACGGATTCGCAGCTAAGCCTCCGAGTGGAGTCTGGCTCACCACTCGGTAGGATTTTTTATAACTTAGGCGAAACGGATTCGCAGCTAAGCCTCCGAGTGGGAGTCTGGCTCACCACTCGGTAGGATTTTTTACAAACTTAGGCGGAACGGATTCGCGGCTAAGTCACCCACTGAGGGGGATTTTATTGGACAAAATAAAAAGTGACAAAAATTATGGAGGAACTATGACACTATTATTTTGAGGTCCATGAACTACAGAAGTACTTTATTGCAACTCATCCGAGTGATAAAACTTAAGTGTAAAATGGGCGGAGTAGTTCCGCGTTCCAAGCTCGGGGCTCGTCGATATTATGCTCGACGTTGTAAAGACGGTACGCCCCGTTGTGAAGAACTTTGGTGACGATGAAGGGTCCTTCCCAAGAAGGAGCAAGCTTGTGTTGTTTCTTCTGATCCACTCGGAGAACTAAATCTCCTTCTTGGAAGGCTCGACCTCTCACATTTCTGGCGTGGAAACGACGCAAATCTTGTTGGTAGATGGTCGACCGGATCAGAGCCATCTCCCTTTCTTCCTCTAAAAGGTCGACTGCGTCCTGCCGCGCTTGTTCAGCTTCTGCTTCGTTGTAGATTTCAACTCGAGGAGCATTGTGGAGAAGATCACTCGGCAAGACTGCTTCAGCTCCATAGACCAAGAAGAATGGAGTTCTTCCGGTCGACCGATTAGGTGTGGTCCGCAGTCCCCAAAGCACTGAGGGAAGTTCGTCGACCCAAGCTCCAGCTGCATGCTTGAGATCACGCATCAGTCGGGGTTTCAATCCCTTGAGAATCAGGCCATTGGCTCGCTCCGCTTGTCCATTCGACTGCGGATGGGCGACTGAAGCGTAGTCGACTCGTGTGCCTTGAGAGTTACAGAAATCTCTGAATTCCTCCGAGTCAAAGTTTGACCCATTATCCGTAATGATGTTGTGAGGGACTCCATATTTGAATATTAGTTCCCTGATGAAGCTAACAGCAGTACCGGCGTCAAGGTTCTTGATTGGTTTAGCCTCAATCCACTTGGTGAACTTGTCGACTGCCACCAGCACATGCGTGAAGCCACTTCGCCCTATTCTCAAAGGACCGACCATGTCCAACCCCCATACTGCGAAAGGCCAGATGAGTGGAATGGTCTTCAGGGCTGATGCAGGCTTGTGCGACATATTCGAGTAAAACTGACATCCCTCGCACTTATCTACTATCTCCTTTGCCATCTCATTCGCCTTTGGCCAGTAAAATCCGGCTCGGTATGCTTTGGCCACGATAGTCCGAGAGGACGCATGATGACCGCAGGTCCCCGAGTGAATATCATTAAGGATGATTCGACCTTCTTCTGGCGTTATGCACTTCTGACCAACTCCAGTCGCGCTTTCTCTGTATAACTGTCCTTTGATTACGGTAAAGGCCTTAGATCGACGGACGATCTGTCGAGCCTCTTCCTCATCCTCTGGGAGCTCTTTTCTCAGGATATATGCGATATATGGAACTATCCAATCGGGAATGACCACCAAGATCTCCATAACCAAGTCGACTACTGCTGGGACTTCAACCTCAGTCGGATCTGTGGCACTCTTGGGCTGTGGAGCTTCTTCAGTGAAAGGATCTTCTTTGACTGACGGAGTGTGTATATGCTCCAAGAACACACCACTCGGAATGGCTTCTCTCTTGGAACCTATCTTTGCTAGATCATCAGCTGCTTGATTTTTCAGTCGGGGTATATGATGGAGCTCCAACCCCTCGAACTTCTTTTCCAGCTTCCTCACTGCACTGCAGTATCCAGTCATGGCTGGGCTTCTCACATCCCACTCCTTCATCACTTGGTTGACCACTAAATCCGAGTCGCCATAGACCATCAGGCGACGGACGCCGAGTGAAATGGCCATGCGCAACCCATATAAGAGGGCCTCATATTCTGCCTCATTGTTGGAGGAATCAAAGTGAATTTGGAGCACATATCTGAGCTTATCTCCTCTGGGGGAAACCAGGACAACTCCAGCACCGGAACCATTCAACATCTTAGAGCCATCAAAGAACATGGTCCAATGCTTCGAGTGAACTTCAGTCGGCTGCTGCTGTTCAATCCACTCGGCGAGGAAATCTGCTATTGCCTGGGACTTAATGGCTTTCTTTGCCTCAAACTTGATATCAAGGGGAAGAAGTTCAATCGCCCATTTAGCCACTCGACCAGTTGCATCTCTGTTGTGCAAAATCTCTGATAGTGGAGCGTCGCTGACGACTGTGATGGAGTGATCAGAGAAATAATGAGAAACCTTCTTTGTGGTCATGTATATTCCATACACAAGCTTCTGATAATGAGGATATCTCTGCTTGGATGGAGTCAAGACTTCAGACAAATAATACACTGGGCGCTGAACTTTGAGAGCTTTTCCTTCTTCTTCTCGCTCGACCGTAAGCACAGTACTGACGACTTGTCCTGTGGCTGCGATATAGAGAAACAGAGGCTCTTTGCTGATTGGAGCAGCAAGCACCGGCTGGGTGGAGAGCAGAGCTTTTAGCTCGGCAAACGCTGCATCAGCTTCTGGAGTCCACTCGAGCTTGTCTGCCTTCTTCATCAGTCGGTAAAGAGGCAATGCCTTTTCACCGAGTCGTGAGATGAATCGACTTAATGCGGCCAAGCATCCAGTAAGCTTCTGGACATCGTGCACTCGCACAGGGTGTTTCATTCGGAGAATAGTGCCGATCTTCTCTGGATTAGCGTCGATTCCTCGTTCAGAAACGAGAAAACCGAGTAACTTGCCACCAAGAACTCCAAATGTGCACTTTGATGGATTGAACTTGATATCATACCTTCGGAGGTTGGCAAATGTTTCGGCGAGGTCAGCGAGCAGGTCGGAACCTTTTCGTGACTTGACGACGATATCATCCATGTACGCTTCCACATTCCGACTGATTTGAGTGAGTAGACACTTCTGAATCATTCGCATAAATGTGGCTCCAGCATTCTTG
The DNA here is from genome assembly GCF_018294505.1 of Triticum aestivum. Lineage (NCBI taxonomy): Eukaryota > Viridiplantae > Streptophyta > Magnoliopsida > Poales > Poaceae > Triticum > Triticum aestivum. Next base: position 80,846,109 of record NC_057810.1, read on the forward strand.
AGGCCGAATGGCATGGTGATATAGCCGAAGCACCCGAATGGAGTGATGAAAGCTGTTTTTACCTCGTCGGGTCCGTACAGACGGATCTGGTGGTACCCGGAGTAGGTGTCTAGAAAAGACAGTCTCTCGCATCCCGCGGTCGAGGCAACAATTTGATCTATGCGAGGGAGAGGAAAATGATCTTTCGGGCAGGCCCGGTTGATGTGCTTGAAATCAATGCACATTCGGAGTGATTCGTCTTTCTTAGGAACCATGACGACATTAGCGAGACACTCGGAGTGGTATATCTCTCGGATAAATCCTGCCGCCAACAGTCGAGCCACTTCCTCACCAATGGCTTTTCTCTTCTGGACGGCGGACCGCCGAAGATGCTCTTTAACTGGTTTTGCAGATGAGTCGACTCTTAGGCGATGCTCAGCCAGTCCCCTGGGAACACCTGGCATGTCAGCGGGCTTCCATGCAAAAATGTCCCAGTTCTCACGGAGGAACTGGATGAGCGCTTCTTCCTATTTCGGGTCGAGTGTTGTGGAGATGTGGGTCGGAGCTGCATCGGGGTCGGTCGGGTGAATGTGAACAGGCTTCGTCTCACCGGACAACTGAAATGCAGACTCTGTGGCGGGTTTCTTGGATCGCAGCAAGTCACTCGGATCTGCGTTTTGCTTGTATTCTTCGAACTCGACCGCTGTCACCTGGGAATTAGCAATCTTTGAGCCTTTCTGGAAGCACTCTTCTGCCTTTTTCCGACCACCGGTGACAGTGATCACTCCTTTGGGGCCGGGCATCTTCAATTTGAGGTACACGTAACATGGTCGAGCCATGAACCGTGCATAAGCTGGTCTCCCCAAAATGGCATGATATGCACTCTGAAAATCCACGACCTCGAACGTCAACTTCTCTTTGCGAAAATGTTTCGAATCACCAAACACCACATCCAGAGCTATTTGGCCGAGTGACTCGGCTTTCTTTCCTGGTATAACTCCATGAAAGCTCATGTTACTGGTGCTCAGTCGGGACATCGGAATGCCCATTCCTTTCAGTGTGTCTGCATACAGCAAATTCAGCCCACTACCACCGTCCATAAGCACTTTCGTCAGTCGAGTGCCTTCAACAACTGGATCGACCACCAAAGCTTGCCTCCCAGGGGTGGCAATATGAGTCGGGTGATCAGATTGGTCGAAGGTGATGGGTGTTTGGGACCATTTCAGATAATTTGCTTTTGCTGGGGCAACCATGTTCACCTCACGGTTAATAACTTTCAATCAACTCTTGCTCTCCACATCTGCAAAGATCATCAGAGTAGAGTTGATCTGCGGATATCCTTCCTCACTGTCCTCCTTGTCTTCGGCCTTGTCCGACTCCTTCTCCTTGTTATTGGACTGTTTTCCTTGAAACTGCTGGATCAGGAGTCGACATTGGCGAGTGGTGTGCTTCGGGTAGATGATATTCCCCTCTTCGTCTTTCTTCGTGTGGATGTGACACGGCATATCCATCACGTCGTTCCCTTCTTTATCCTTTACCTTCTTAGGGTTCCAGGATCCTTTTGGTTTCCCTTTAAACTTTCCCTGAGTCACGGCCAGAGCCTCTCCAGGAGCTGCCGGTTCAGCCTTCCGCTTCTGTTTTCGACTGGTGTTTCCCTTTTCCGACTGACTCGGCTTGTGCTTGCCGCTTCGGAGTCGGTCTTCTTCTTCGTCGTTGGCGTACTTGGTAGCAATATCCATCATCCGACTCAAGGTCATGTCACCGGTTTGACCAAACTTCAAACTCAATTCTCTGTTCTTGACGCCATCTTTAAAGGCGCAGACTGCCTGATGATCAGACACATTCTCCACAGTATGGTGCAAAGTGATCCATCTCTGAATATACTCTCTGAGAGTCTCATTGGTCTTCTGCACGCAGACTTGCAACTCCGTCAGTCCAGCCGGTCGCTTGCAAGTTCCTTCAAACGTTCTGATGAACACTCGGGACAGATCTTCCCAAGTGTAAATGCTGCTAGGAGGTAATTGAGTCAACCATGCCCTGGCAGAACCTTCCAGCATGAGGGGCAAATGCTTCATGGCCACCTCGTCGTTCCCACCACCAACCTGAACCGCCACTCGGTAGTCCTCAAGCCAAGTTTCAGGCTTAGACTCACCAGTGAACTTGCTGACTCCTGTTGCCAACCTGAAATTGGGAGGGATAACTGCGGCTCTGATAGCTCTGCTGAAACATTCAGGACCAGAAACATGCACTCGACTGCTTGTGGGCGCATCTCTGTCGAGTCCACCTCGATGGGCTCTGTTCCGGTCGACCAAACCTTGCACGATAATGGATCGCACATCGAAGCCTGGTTCTCTGGGGTCGACTGGAACTCTTCGCCCCGTACTGAGCTGACGTCTGTCATCTTGCTGCCGAGGAGCGTAAGACCCACCCCTCGGAGGGGAATTGGGCACTCGACGCCTATCATCTCGGTCGAGTCGGTCACCATATTGGTCTCGCCGATTCTCGCGCCCTTCACGCCGCGGAGGCGATCTGGGACTGTGAGCCGACTGAACCGTATTCGCAGCGACGGATCGACTGTGAATTCTGTTGCGCGACTGCGACACAGCCGAATTCTGATCTCCTGCTGCCCGGAGCAGATCCCTGATCTGCATCAAGCCTCTGCCAGCTTCCGACTGAGAGGGTTGGATGGACTCTGCTATACGGGTCGCAGCTGCCAAATTCTGGATTGGGGTTCGATATACCTGAGTCGGCGGGAAGAGTTGACGTCGACTGGTGTCGGGAACTCGTTGCCGCGCGCGCTCGTCGAGTGCTTGCTGAAGATTCTCCAGTCGAGTGCGTTCGGCCAAATTGGCCAAACGTTCCTCCTCCAAGGCGCGAGCCTCGGGGGTTTCTCTTGCGATGGGAGTACGCAGGACATCCACGTTCCTGCGGCGAAGTTCTTCTCTTTGCAGAGAGTCGAGTGGCTCGGGCTGGTACTCTTCGTGGTCTCGTGCGGGGTCGCCTCCGTCGCCTGCTCCACCATCACGGGCGAAGCCAGGGGGACTGCGGGGACTGTCGACCATCATGATTTCCGCCGCTGGATCACTGCTATCGCACTCAGATGCGGTCTCTACGGAGCCAGTCGACAGATCGAACAGGCCGTAGAGAGATTCGTCGGGCTCGATTGCCGCAACTTGGGTGGTGGCCGTCTGGCGAGCCACCGCGTGCCTCACCCACCGCTGAATCCTTGACCGGCCCGAGCGCTTGCGCTGGCGGGAGACCGGGAGGGTGGTCGATGGGGATGTCGACCGATACGGGGTTGACGGTTACCGCAGCAGAACACCGCGGACACATGCGTGAAAATGCGTCGCACCGCGGACGGGGAGCGCATCAACGTCGAGTGGAGCCTCCTGGAGCCAGGCGGAGTCGTCGGCGATGAAGGTGAGAGCGCCGAGACGGATCTCTCGACCCTCGACCAAAGCTCCAGCAGCCACCATGATGAAAGTACTCGGAAGAATCGCAACTTCTCCACAAAATTGCTAAAAACACCTGCCCCATGGTGGGCGCCAACTGTCGTGGTTCTAAGTCTGATAGTAGAGTGGGGGGTAGGTATAGAGAGGCAAGGTCCTAGCTATGGAGAGGTTGTAAACACAAGGGATGTACGAGTTCAGGCCCTTCTCGGAAGAAGTAAAAGCCCTACGTCTCGGAGCCCAGAGGCGGTCGAGTGGATTATATGTATATGAGTTACAGGGTGTCGAACCCTTCTGCCTGTGGAGGGGGGTGGCTTATATAGAGTGCGCCAAGACCCCAGCCAGCCCACGTAATGAAGGGTTTAAGGTGTATTTAGTCCGGGGCGTTACTGGTAACGTCCCACATAAAGTGTCTTAACTATCATAAAGTCTACTTAACTACAGGCCGTTGCAGTGCAGAGTGCCTTTTGACCTCCTGGTAGTCGAGTGAGTCTTCGTGGTCGAGTCCTTCAAGTCAGTCGAGTGAATCCCTCGTTGGTCGACTGGAAGGTGACCTCTTCTAAGGGTGTCCTTGGGCAGGGTACTTAGATCAGGTCTATGACCCTACCCTAGGTACATGACCCCATCACCCTGAGAACGAGATATGTGCAGCTCCTATCGGGATTTGTCGGCGCATCGGGCGGGTTTGTTGGTCTTGTTTTACCATTGTCGGAATGTCTTGTAAACCGAGATTCCGAGTCTGATCGGGTCTTCCTGGTAGAGGGAATATCCTTCGTTGACCGCGAGAGCTTATCATGGGCTAAGTTGGGACACCCCTGCAGGGTATAAACTTTCGAAAGCCGTGCCCGCGGTTATGTGGCAGATGGGAATTTGTTAATGTCTGGTTGTAGATAACTTGACACCTGATTCGAATTAAAACGCATCAACCGTGTGTGTAGCCGTGATGGTCTCTTTTCCGCAGAGTCCGGGAAGTGAACACGGTTTTGGGTTATGTTTGACGTAAGTAGGAGTTCAGGATCACTTCTTGATCATTGCTAGCTTCACGACCGTTCCGTTTGCTCTCCTCTCGCTCTCATTTGCGTATGTTAGCCACCTTATATGCTTAGTCGCTGTTGCAACCTCACCACTTTACCCCTTCCTTTCCCTTTAAGCTTTGCTAGTCTTGATACCCATGGTAATGGGATTGCTGAGTCCTCGTGGCTCACAGATTACTACAACAACAGTTGCAGGTACAGATTATGCGATGATCACGACGCAAGAGCGATGTTTGCTTGTTTGGAGTTCTTCTTCTGTTTTTTCTTCGATCAGGGGATATGTTCCAGGTCGGCAGCCTGGGCTAGCAGGGTGGATGTCGTTTGAGTTTCTGTTTGTGTTTCATCCGTAGTCGGATGTTGATCTTATGTAAGATGATGTTGTATTCGTGTGGCATTGTATGCCTTTTGTATGTATCCCCATCTATTATGTAATGTTGATGTAATGATATCCACCTTGCAAAAGTGTTTCAATATGCGGTTCTATCCTTGGTGGGACCTTCGAGTCTCTTTAGGATAGGGCCGCATATTGGGCGTGACACCATACATGCATGCTTCGGGAATCACAAACCTCAACACAAGTATTTCTACTAATCCACAGTCGCTCACTAGCATGACTCTAATATCACCACCTTTATATCGCAAAACTATTGCAAGGAATCAAACATATCATATTCAGCGATCTACAAGTTTATGTAGGATTTTATGACTAACCATGTGAATGACCAATTCCTGTCATCTCTCTAAATAGATATAAGTGAAGCAAGAGAGTTTAATTCTTTCTACAAAATATATGACCACGCTCTAACAAATATAAGTGAAGCAAAAGAGCATTCTACAAATGGCGGTTTTCTATGTGAAGAGAAACAGGCAATCCAAACTTCAAAAGATAATAGTGAAGCACATGAAGCATTCTATAAAGCCATACTCAAAAAATTTAAGTGAAGTGCAATGATATAAATCAACCAAGGACTATTTCATACCAGCATGGTGCATAAAATAAAAGTGAAAACTAAATGCAAAAGACGCTCCAAGACTTGCACATATCGCATGAACGAAACGAATCCGAAAACATACCGATACTTGTTGAAGAAAGAGGGGATGCCTTCCGAGGCATCCCCAAGCTTATACGCTTGAGTCTCCTTGAATATTTACTCAGGGTGCCTCGGGCATCCCCAAACTTTAGCTCTTGTGTCTCTTCCTTTTCCTCATATCGAGACCTCCTCGATCAAACACTTCATCCACACAAAACTTCAACAGAAAACTCGGTAAGATCCGTTAGTATAGTAAAGCAAATAACTACTCAAAGTACTGTTGCAAACCAATTCATACTTTGTTTTTGCATTGTGTCTACTATAATATAACTTTTCCATGGCTTAATCCATTGATAGAAATTGATAGTTTCATCGAGACAAGCAAACTATGCATCAAAAACAGAATCTGTCAAAAACAGATCAGTCTGTAGCAATCTGAACATTCACCATGCTTCTGGTACCCCAAAACTTCTACGAAAATTAAGAAAAATAAACAATTTGTACAGAAAGACATTGCAAAAATAATCATAACCATTTGACATTCCAGCAAAAAATGTAAAATCGTGCACTACAGCCAAAGTTTCTGTCCTGCACCGTACAAACCAACAAGCATTGTAAACATCCTAAAGGCAAACCTTGGCACATTATTTTTATAATACAATGGATTTGTACAAGGGGATAATTATTTTTGATGAAAAGTTTCTGTAATTAATATTCACAAAGTTTCCGTGAGCATGAACAAAGTTCAAGGAGCTCTCCCACTTCAACAATGCTTGTCTTTCTCACTTTCACTTTCCTTTTTGAAAAGTTTTGGGTTCCCCTCTTTATTTTTCTATTTTTAGACTATATAAAAGCAATCAACAGAAATAAATGACTCTCTAAAACTTCTGGGTTGTCTCCCTGGCAGCGCTTTCTTTAAAGCCATTAAGCTAGGCACATAGTGCTCAAGTAATGGATCCACCCGGATCCCAAGGTATATCAAAGCCAATTTTAATTAACAATGATTTGTAATTTAGTAGTGAGCAAAAAGTAACATATATCATGTAACAACAAAGTCTAACTCTCTTCCTATGCATCGGCATGTCATAAAAGAACAATTCATGCACATCAAGTAAAGGCCAATGCATAGTATAAGCAGTTTCTTGTACTTTTATCATATTGGAAACATAGAGAGGTGGAGATATAGTTCCTCTCTCATAATAATTGCAAGTAGGGGAAGCAAGCACATGTATATTATATCTATCAAAATCATCATGTGTAGTGGTAAAAGGCAACCCGTCAATATAATCCTTAATAAGAACAAACTTGTCTAATATAGTGTAGTTTGGAGAATTCAAAAAGATAATAGGACTATCATGCGTGGGTGCAATAGAAACAATTTCATGTTTAACATAAGGAACTATAGCAAGTTCATCTCCATAAGCATAATTCATATTGGCTTCTTGGCCACAAGCATAGCAATCATCATCAAAAAGGGATATTTCAAGAGAATCAACGGGATCATAGCAATCATCATAGCAATCATCCTTCGGTAAGCACGAAGGGAAATTAAACAATTTATGAGTTGAAGAGTTACTTTCTTTAGAAGGGGGGCACGGGTAGCTAATCCGCTCTTCCTCCTTTTGGTCTTCGCTCTCCTCATCATCTTTTTAATCCAATGAGCTCACAGTTTCATCAATTTCTTCTTCCATAGACTCCTGCAAAATATTAGTCTCTTCTTGGACAGCGGAGAAGTCCTCAATATATGGTTTAACATAGGCATTAGAAGCATAATTATCATAACAATATTCAAGTATGGCCAAAAATTTAGATTTGTAGAGAGTAGCATCATACTTTTCAATCAAAGAAGCAATTTCATAAGCACCCTTAAAAGGAACAAATTCTTCAATTTGTTGAACATCATAGTAATTATAAACACCCTTAGCATACGAAGATATGATTCCATTACCACTAAACTCACATTGGTAGGGAAGGTGTTTCTTAGGGTTATCAGAACAACAAGTAAAATCATATATTTCACATAAATTCCAAGCATAGCATTGCAAACGATGAATTTTATCCAGTAAAAGTTTCCCTTTTTCAGATATACGGTGTCGCACATAACAAGTATGCTCATCTAAAGATTTGCCCTCAACTAAGCTAGTTGGGGTTTCAGCACGAGCACATAGGGATCGAAGATGATCCAAGTAAAAAGCTTCAGTAGTGTGATAGATTTTGAGTGATTCTTCAACCATTGGTGTAGTAGGTACAACTATTTTTTTGGTATTTTGTGTTTCCTACCCATAACTAAAGATAGAAAACAACTAAGAACAGCAAATAAAAATTACTTAGTGATAAAGCAAACAAGCACACACGAGAATATTCACCCCACGCGGCAACGGTGCCAAAAAAAGGTCTTGATAACCCACAAGTGTAGGGGATAATTGTAGCCTCTTTCGATAGGTAAGAGTGTCGAACCCAACGAGGAGCTAAAGGTAGAACAAACATTCTCTCAAGTCCTATCTGCCACTGATACGACTCTACGCACGCTTAGTGTTCACTTTACCTAGAACAAGTATGAAACTAGAAGTACTTTGTAGGTGTTGTTGGATAGGTTTGCAAGATAATAAAGAGCACGTAAATATAAACTAGGGGCTGTTTAGATAAAGAAGCAATAAAGTAAATATAGCGAGTGTGGAAAAGTGGTGGTATGAGTTGTGAAATTTTCGACAAGCAATTGACTACTTTACTAGACCGATAACAAGTTTTATGTGGGAGAGGCATAAGCTACCATACTTTCTCTTCTTGGATCGTATGCACTTATGATTGGAACTCTAGCAAGCATCCGCAACTACTAAAGATCATTAAGGTAAAACCCAACCATAGCATTAAAGCATCAAGTCCCCTTTATCCCATACGCCACAACCCCCTTACTCGGGTTTATGCTTCTGTCACTCAAGCAACCCACTATAAGCGAATCATGAACTTATTGCAACACCCTACAGTGGGAATCCCTCACGCTTGCGCGACACAGAGGGCACAATAGGACAGCAACATAACCACAAGCAAATTAAACCAATCATAGCAATTCATCAATCACCGGTAGGACAGCAAAAATCTACTCAGACATCATAGGATGGCAACACATCATTGGATAATAATATGAAGCATAAAGCACCAGGTTCAAGTAGAGGGTACAGCAGGTTGCGGGAGAGTGGACCGCTGAATATAGATGGGGGGAGGTGATGGAGATGTTGGTGAAGATGGCGGAGGTGTTGGTGTAGATCGCGGTGATGATGATGGCCCCCGCTAGCGCTCCGGTGCCACTTGAAGCAAGGGGGAGAGAGCCCCCATTCTTCTTCTTCTTCCTTGACCTCCTCCCTAGATGGGAGAAGGGTTTTCCTTCTGGTCCTTGGCTCCCATGGCGTGGGAAGGGCGAGAGCCCCTCTGAGATTGGATCTATCTCTCTGTCTCTCTCTGTTTCTACGCTCCCAGATTCTGCCCTGGCATCGTTTCTTTTATATCCGGAGATTCGTAACTCCGATTGGATTGGAACCTTTGCCCAGATATTTTTCAAAAAATTAGCTTTCTTGCGGCCAAAGAAGGGCGTCAACCGCCTTACGAGGGGCCCACAAGGGTCAGGGCGCGCCCACTTAAAGTGATGGCGTGGTCCACCCTCGTGGCCACCTCGGGCACCGTATCGCGTTGATTCTTCCTCCTAAAAATCACAAATATTCCAAAATAATTCTCCGTCTGTTTTATCCCTTTTGGACTCTATTTGATATGGGGTTTCTGTTAAACATAAAACATGCAACAAACAGGAACTGGCACTGGGCACTGGATCAATATGTTAGTCCGAAAAATAGTATAAAAAGTTACCAAAAGTATATGAAAGTTGAATAATATTGGCATGGAACAATCAAAAATTATAGATACGACGGAGACGTATCACCTACTAGATTGATCTTTCTTGCAATGGGAGAAGTGCTTAGCTTTGGGTTCAATCTTGCGGTGTCCATTCCGAGTGACAGCAGGGGCAGTAAGGCATGTATTGTATTGTTGCCATCGAGGATAAAGAGAGATGGGGTTTATATAATATTGCTTGAGTTTATCCCTCTACATCATGTCATCTTGCCTAATGCGTTACTTTGTTCTTATGAACTTAATACTCTAGATGCATGCTGGATAGCGGTCGATGTGTGGAGTAATAGTAGTAGCGATCTACTTGTCGCGGACGTGATGCCTATATACATGATCATGCCTAGATATTCTCATAGCTATGCACTTTTCTACCAATTGTTGGACAGTAATTTATTCACCCACCGTAATACTTATGCTATCTTGAGAGAAGCCACTAGTGAAACCTATGGCCCCCGGGTCTATTTTCCATCATATAAGTTTCCGATCTACTTTATTTTGCAATCTTCACTTTCCAATCTATATCATAAAAATACCAAAAATATTTGTTTTATCTTATTATCTCTATCAGATCTCAGTTTAGCAAGTGGCCGTGAAGGGATTGACAACCTGTTTATTGCGTTGGTTGCAAGATTCTTATTTGTTTGTGTAGGTACGAGGGATTTGCGTGTAGCCTCCTACTGGATTGATACCTTGGTTCTTAAAAACTGAGGGAAATACTTACGCTACTTTGCTGCATCACCCTTTCCTCTTCAAGGGAATACCAACGCAGTGCTCAAGAGGTAGCAAGTAGCCGGTGGAGGAGTGCGCGGCGGAGGCTGGATGAACATGAGCCCGTGGATGAACAGTCACAGGTGGAGGCTAGAGGAGGTCGACGGTGGATGAACAGTAGCCCGTGGAGGCTGGAGGAGGTCGACGGTGGATGAACAGTAGCTCGTGGAGGCTGGAGGAAGTCAACGGTGGAGATGTACATTATCCCATGGAGTCCCATTTTGCGGTATGCCACACCCCTCCCGATGAACAAGACCCCCGTTTCGACCATAGCGCTCCAACACAAGTCCCTTTCCTCCATTTTACGGTACGCTACACCCCTCCCGATCAACATGACCCCGTTTCGACCATAGGAGGTCCAACAGAAGTCCGTTTCCTCCGTTTTACGGTATGCTAGACCCCTCCCGATGAACAGGATCCCGTTTCGATCGTGCCGGTCGAACACAAGGCCGTTTCCTCCGTTCAGCGATACGCCAGGCCTCGTTTCCATCGGTTGTTCATTCCAAGCCGGTTGGCTCCCGATAAACAGCACGCGTTCTGTTGCCTCCCGATGAACACGACACATTTCGTTGCCTCACCATGAACACACTGACGACGCAGTTTCTCCGTTCCGACCCAGCCATGTACGCGAGACCTGGCCGTACGTATGCGCGAGTAGGCGTTCTAGACCACGCCCGTATGTACATACATGGCCATATTTTCTTTCTTGCACCCTAGCCGCTATACGTATGTGTACATGCTACGCGCGCGCCTCTACTACGGCACGTGTGCGCCCCTACATCGACCAGTATGTACGTACACATTCTCGACCAGAATGACAATGCTACGTACGCTTCGACCAGATGGGTCCCGACTGTCACGCACTTTCTTGCGTGCGAAGATGTAGTTGGTGGGTCTGAGCAGTCAGGGGGCGAATCATTTTTTTCCCATAATATGGGTGCACTTCCTTGTGTGTGAAGATGTAGCTGGTGGGTCCCAGCAGTCAGGGGGAAACATTATTTTTCAGGTTAAAAGGATGCAGTTGCATGCATGCGTCCATGGGCATGGTGCGTCCCCACTGTCAACCTCTCACATACAGTCAAAATCTTCCGATGACTCTCAGTTGTTGACCATGTTGACCACACCGTGCCGAGCGCACCAAGGCTGGTGGACGACGGCGAGGCCCCAGACTGGAACGACCTGGAGATGGGGAAGATGCGGCAATGGAGTCGCAGATGGAGAGGAGTGGGAAACTTGACTGGTTCAGGTGCGCGGCAGCACTGCCGCGGTGCCTCCCATGGGAGACAGGAGCAAGAACAGAGGTTGAAGAAGGAGCACGGCTATTGGATTAACATCCAACGGTCCAGCTGCTAGAATCATTTGTTGATTAAGTTGACAAAGCCCCACAAGTCAGTGGGAGTAGGCCCACAAGTCAGCCACCAAATCTGACGGGTCCTAGCTGTCAACGGGAGGAATAATTTTTTTCGCATAACAAGGAGGCACTTCCTTCCGTGCGAAGATAGAGCCAGTGGGTCCCAGCTGTCAGTGGGAGAAAACATTTGTTTCCAGCTTAATAAGGAGGAACTTCCCCTGCGTGCGACCATGGACCTCATGGGTCCCAGCCGTCAGGCTCTCCACATACATTCCTCTTCCGATGACTCTCTTTTGTTGACCATGCCGCACTGAGCGCAGCGAGGCGGTGGACGACGGCGAGGCCCCGGATGGGAACGACCCGGAGATTGGAAGACATGGCAGTGGAGTCGTAGATTGAGAGGAGGAGAAGGGTTATAACTGGTTCTGGTGCAGCGTGGGGCTGCAGTCGGTGGAGAATAATAGGAGGTGTGGAGGGGTGGAGGGATAGCCTGGCCGGCGGTGGGGTAGCGCTTCGTAGCGATGCGTGCTAAGCAGAGCCGCTAGCTGCCGGAGGCTGGACCAGGTGGTCCCGGTGGCGCTGGAGGAAGAAGACAAGAGATTGAAGGTGCATGCCAGCCGTTGGATCTAAATCCAATGGTTGTGGATGTCATAATCATTTGTTAACCAAGTTGACAACACCCTGCGTAGGCTTCGACCTGTTAACCAAGTTGGCCCACATGTCAGCCTGCAAAAATGTGGCATATATTTAACCCATGTTTTCTAGAATATACAGTACATTTGCTGGGCTGGGTGAACAAATAATTTCGTGTCATTGCGGCCCATTTATATTTTCTAAGAAATGTCAACCCATTTGCACTTTCTTGAAATACACGAATTAGTTGGGCTCGTTCTATATATAATGTTAGGTTAGAAGGAGCAATTAATATCAAAAAATAAACTAGAGAGACACATTTTTTATATATAAAATTAACAAATTAGCGAGTTATTGCTCAAAATAAAAATGAGCACGTTATTATTGGTCCTTAAAATCTGCAAGCTTTTGTACGCAATCATCAGAATTTTCCTTGCCTGTGAGTCAAAAACAACCAGGATTTTGCTTGCCAACTTATGTTAAACATTTACTTTTATAAGTTAATAACACATGGGATGTTTTTATAATGTATATATAAGTCTCTATAAAATATATGATAATAGTAATAATATAAATATATATAATGTGGTTCGAAGGGAAAACATAAATTGGACATAACATTATTATTCTTATATATAGATAAATAGAACAGAGATCTGCGTTTTATTTAAAAAATGGTACATTGGGCCGCCAATCTTTAAGAAAAAGCCCATAGGCCGGTATGGGCCTCAAAAACTAAGTTGAAACCACTGTCTCCGTATGTCGTGGGCTACGCATGTTAAAAAGCAAAACCTAGGCCTAGCTGATACTTGTTTGCCCTCTGGAAAAAACGATACCAGCTAGATCCCCGAGCGAACTGGATTAAAGAGGGGGCCGGTGGCGCGACTGAAGAAGCACATCAGGAGCGATTTTTTTTCTTTAGTGTATGGCTCTCGATGGCGTTTTTTTTACTTGCCTCTGCACCATACAAGTTGTATTTTTAGCCTCCCAGTCCATGGTGGACCAACAGCCCATTTGCTGGGCGGGCCAACCTACAGAAACCATCACTCGATTTTTCATCAAGCCCCAAAAACAACGCAGTACTATGTTTGTTTTGAGGCTGAAAACATTACAGCAGGGGTTGAGCAGTGGAGGGGGGAAGATAGAGCAAAAAGATTAAAAAGAGCTGATGCAGCGTTGCTACTCTAACAAAGCAGGTGCAATTCTTCTCGGGACGAAGGTATGCCATTGATACCCACACGTCACATATCCCACAGTAGGCATACTAACAAGTTTACACACAAGTACAACAGAAAAGGTAAACATTCGTATCAAACTTAGGTTCATAGGACACGTTCATATTCATAGCCAACATTCACAATCAACAACTCAAAAGATTCATATATACAAGTTCAACATATCTATGCATCCAAATGATTGATAGATCACACGACAATATTCATAGATAATTCACAAAAAGATTCAGATATACACATGTTCAGTATGATTATGCATCCAAATGATTGAGATCACAACCAATATCATCCATGGACGAACTTTAATTACCTAGGGTACAGACTGGTAAATGGTGTTCAGTCGGAGGTACTTCTTGCTAAAATTAATGCTTGTACGAGTAAACTTTCGAGTACATAAGAGGAAGCATAGACAATCTGAACTTTGCTTGTAGGTTTATCCTCAAATAGTGGCCTCGTGTCAAGGGAGGTTTGAGCAACTTGGCCACTACTTTCATCCAACTAGTTTACTGGCTCATCTTGGTCCTGTAGCTCACCAAAATTCTACATTGCACACAAGAAAGGAGGCGGTTGAGAAAATGAAACACCCAATTTTTTTGTGCAGTTCAACTAAAATGGAGCATCCCTGGCATGCAGACTGATTAGTGCCAGATGAATATACACGTCAACCAACTTGTCTGGAATCTTTAGGCTCCATGCCATATAGTTCGCTACCATATTTGTCGATAACCAAAAGGCACAAGTTGGGACCAAAGACTGGACTATGTTTTTCTGGGCTATGCGCCAAGCAATATTTTTGGCGTTCACTCTCCTAATACTTGGAGTTTGACAACTGGTTGATGCTAGTTGATACTAATGAATATAGGCACTTCTTCTTGTCAACATCGATGCTTGTCTGAGTGAACTTTGGAGTATAGACTAAACTAGTAATAAAACAAGAAACTAAAAGATTCGATTGCAAGATCTAAAGATATACCTTCAAGCACTAACCTCCCCGGCAACGGCGCCAGAAAAGAGCTTGATGTCTACTACACAAACTTCTTCTTGTAGACTCGTGTTGGGCCTCCAAGCGCAGAGTTTTGTAGGACAGTAGCTAATTTCCCTCAAGTGGATGACCTAAGGTTTATCAATCCATGGGAGGTGTAGGATGAAGATGGTCTCTCTCAAACAACCCTGCAACCAAATAACAAAGAGTCTCTTGTGTCCCCAACACACCCAATACAATGGTAAATTGTATAGGTGCACTAGTTTGGGGAAGAGATGGTGATACAAGTGTATGGATAGTAGATATGGGTTTTTGTAATATGAAAATATAAAAACAGCAAGGTAGCAAGTAACAAAAGTGAGCAAAAATGGTATTTCAATGCTTGAAAACAAGGCCTAGGGTTCATACTTTCACTAGTGCAAGTTCTCTCGACAATGATAACATAATTGGATCATATAACAATCCCTCAACATGCAACGAAGAATCACTCCAAAGTTCTATCGCGGAGAACATAAGATGAAATTGCTTGTAGGGTACGAAACCACCTCAAAGTTATTCTTTCTGATCGATCTAGTGGGCTATTCCTATAAGTGCCACAGACAACCCTAGAGTTCTTACTGAAATAACACCACATGACACACATCAATCAACTCTAATGTCACCTAGATACTCCAGTGTCACCACAAGTATCCATGGTTCAATTATACGATATGCATCACACAATTTCAGATTCATAATATTCAATCCAACACAAAGAACTTCAAGAGCATCCCCGAGATTTCTACCGGAGAAAGGAATATGAAAACGTGCATCAACCCCTATGCATAGATTACCCCAATGTCACCACAGGAATCCGCAAGTTGATAACCAGAACATACATCAAGTGGATCAACAGAACATCCCATTGTCACCGTCGATATCCCATCGCAAGACATACATCAAGTGCTCTCACATCCAAAGATTCAATCCGACATAACAAAATCTCAAAGGAAAATACTCAATTTATCACAAGGTAGAGAGGGAGAAACACCATATAATCCAACTATAGAAGCAAAGCTCACGGTACATCAAGATCGTGCCAAATCAAAAAGACGAGAGAGAGAGAGAGAGAGAGAGAGAGAGATCAAACACATAGCTACTGGTGTACATACCCTCAGCCCCGAGGGTGAACTGCTCCGTCCTCGTCATGAAGACCGCTGGGATGATGAAGATGGCCACTGGTGATGGTTTCCTCCTCCAAGAGGGTGCCGAAATGGGCTCCCGATTGTTTTTTTGTGGCTACAGACGCTTGCGATAGCGGAACTCTTGGGCTAGGTTTCTTTCTGGGGTTTTCCCTATTTATAGGAGTTTTTGGCGTCGGGGACAAGTGAGGGGGGTCCACGAGGCACCGATAAGGCAGGGGGCGCGCCCAAGGGGGCGGCCTCCACCCTTGTGGATGCCTCGTGGCTCCTCTGGTCCATCTCCGATACTCCGTGGGCTTCTTTTGGTCCAAAAAAATCATCGTAAAGTTTCAACTCTTTTGGGCGTTTGATATTCCTTTTCTGTTAAACTCAAAAAACAAGGAAAAAACAGAAACTGGCACTGGGCTCTAGGTTAATAGGTTAGTCCCAAAAATAATATAAAATAGCATATAAATGCATATAAAACATCCAACATGGATAATATAATAGCATGGAACAATAAAAAAATTATAGATACGTTGGAGATGTATCACTACGCACACAACCAGGAGCAAGAGAATTAAACCATATTTTAGCATCACCCTTTAACGAGAAAGGAAACAACTTAAGAATATAATAATAGCGAATTGTTTCCTCATGAGCAAATAGCGTGACTATATCATTCAATTTAGTAAGATGTGCCACGCAGTTTCAATTTCATAACCATGGAAAGGATCAGATTCAACCAAAGTAATTAACTCAGGATCGACAGAGAACTCATAATCCTTATCAGTAACAAAGATAGGTGAAGTAGAAAACTTAGGATCAAATTTCATTCTAACATTTCATGATTTTTCTTTCAGCTTAGCTAACAATTTCTTAAGATCATCTCTATCATTGCAAGTAAACAAGTCTCTAGAAGTTTTTTCGTCCATAATATAACCCTCAGGTACCTTAGGCAATTCATATCTAGGGGGAGAATCATAATCTTCAGTTTCAATAATATCATTCGTTTCAGTAATCTCATTCTCTCTAACCCTAGCAAGTTGTTCATCAAGAAATTCACCCAGTGGCACGGTATTATCAAGCAAAGCAGTAGTATCATCATAAGCATCATGCATAGCAGAAGTGGCGTCATCAATTACTTGCGACATATAAGAATTACTAGCAGGTGGTGGTGTCGCAAGCTTACTCAAAACAGAATGTGAATCAAGTGCAGAGCTAGATGGCAATTCCTTACCTCCCCTCGTAATAGAGGGATAGATCTTGGTTTTGGTATCTTTTAAACTCTTCATAATGATCAACAAATATAAATCCCAAGTGACTCAAAGAATAGAAACTATTGAGTTCAAATGGGATTTATTGGAAAGAATTAAATGCAATTCTTAAGATTGGGAACTTCACGAAGGTAAGGAGTCAAGTATAAACCTTAAGTTTGATTTTGTTAAATCTTTTATGGATACTGATGTCTTTCGTGAATTTAGCACTAAATAGGACTTGACTCTCAGATAGTAGCTTCTTTCTATGAATCATTTGCTACTCATGTTGATATCCCTAAGGAGAAGTGGTTTAAATATCACCCTTCCATTTAAGTTAAAGTAGTAGAAATTTTAAAGTTGAAGAAGAAACTATTACTTATAATGTTGATCCTGTTATTCCTACTTCTTATATTGAGAAACCACCTTTTCCTAGTAGAATAAAGGAACATGCTAAAGCTTCAACTGTGGTTCGTAAAAGTTACACTAGAACACCTACACCCCCTGAACAAATTAAAGTTGAACCTAGTGTTGCTATGATTAAAGATCTCTTGATCGATAATATTGATGGGCATGTTATTTACTTCTATGGTGAAGCTGCTAGAATTGCTAGACCTGATGATAAAGATAAACATAGGCATGTTGTTGGCATGCCTGTTGTTTCTGTTAAAATAGGAGATCATTGTTATCATGGATTATGTGATTTGGGTGCTAGTGTGAGTGCAATTCCCTTTACTTTATATCAAGAAATTATGAATGATATTGCACCTTCTGAAATAGAAGATATTGATGTTACTATTAAGCTTGCAAAATAGAGATACTATATCACTAATTGGGATTGTTAGAGATGTTGAAGTCCTGTGTGGGAAAACGAAATACCCTACTGATTTTCTTGTTCTAGGTTCCCCACAAGATGATTTTTGTCCCATTATATTTGGTAGACCTTTCTTGAACACTGTTAATGCTAAGATAGATTGTGAGAAAGAAATTGTTGCTGTAAGTTTTGGGGATGTGTCTCATGAGTTTAATTTCTCTAAATTTCGTAGACAACCCCATGACAAAGAATTTCCTAGTAAAGATGAAATTATTGGTCTTGCTTCTATTGTTGTGCCTCCTTCTGATCCTTTAGAACAATATCTGCTAGACCAGGAAAATTGTATGTTTATGAATGAGAGGAAGGAATTACATGAAATATTCTTCAATCAAATGCCCGTTTTGAAACACAACTTGCCTGTTGAGATTCTTGGGGATCCTCCACCACCCAAGGGTGATCCCGTGTTTGAGCTTAAAAAATTACCTGATACTCTGAAATATGTTTGTCTTGACGAAAATAAGATATATCATGTTATTATTAGTGCTAACCTTTCAGAGCATGAAGAAAATAAATTATTGAAAACTTTGAGGAAGCATCGTGCTGCTATTGGATATACTCTTGATGATCTTAAGGGCATTGGTCCCACTCTATGTCAGCACAAAATTAATATGGAGCGTGACGCTAAACCAGTTGTTGATCACCAACAACGGTTAAATCACAAGATGAAGGAAGTGGTAAGAAATGAAATATTAAAGCTTTTGAAAGGAGGTATAATTTATCCTATTACTGATAGTATATGGGTAAGACCTTTTCATTGTGTCCCTAAGAAAGGAGGTATTACTATTGTTCCTAATGATAAGAATGAATTGATTCCACAAAGAATTGTTACAGGTTATAGAATGGTAATTGATTTTAGAAAATTAAACAAAGCCACTAGAAAAGATCATTACCCTCTACCTTTTATTGATCAAATGCTAGAAAGACTATCAAAACATACACACTTCTGCTTTTTAGATGGTTATTCTGGTTTTTGTCACATACCTCTGTTAAAAGAGGATCAAGAAAAGACTGCTTTTACTTGCCCTTTCGGTACTTTTTCTTATAGATGTATGCCTTTTGGTTTATGCAATACACCTGCTACCTTTCAAAGATGTATGACTGCTATATTATCTGACTTTTGTGAAAAGATTGTTCAGGTTTTCATGTATGATTTCACCATTTACGAAACTTCTTTTGATGATTGCTTAAGCAACCTTGATCGATTCTTGTAGAGATGTGAAGAAACTTATCTTGTCTTGAATTGGGAGAAGTGCCACTTTATGGTTAATGAAAGTATTGTCTTGGGGCATAAAATCTCCGAAAGAGGTATTAAAGTTGATAAAGCTAAAGTTGATGCTATTGAAAAAATGACGTGTCCCATGGATATCAAAGGTATAAGAAGTTTCCTTGGTCATGCCGATTTCTATAGGAGGTTTATTAAAGACTTCTCTAAAATTTCTAGGCCTCTCACTAATCTCTTGCAAAAAGATGTTTCATTTGTTTTTGATGATGATTGTGTAGAAGCATTTGAAATCCTTAAGAAAGCCTTGATTTCTGCACCTATTGTTCAACCACCTGATTGTAACTTACCCTTTGAAATTATATGTGATGCCAGTGATTATGTTGTTGGTGCTATTCTAGGACAAAGAGTTGATAAGAAATTAAATGTTATCCATTATGCTAGTAAAACTCTAGAAAGTGCTCAAAGAAACTATGCTACCACTGAAAAAGATTTTTTAGCAGTTGTGTTTGCTTGTGATAAGTTCAGATCTTATATTTTTGATTCCAAAGTAAATGTTCACACAGATCATGTTGCTATTAAATATCTTATGGAAAAGAAAGATGCTAAACCTAGACTTATTAGATGGGTTATTTTGCTACAAGAATTTGATTTGCATATTATTGATAGAAAGGGGGCTGAGAACCCCATAGCAGACACCTTGTCTTGGTTAGAAAATGTTCTTGATGACCCACTACCTATTGATGATAGCTTTCCTGATGAACAATTAGCTATCACAAATTCTTCTCGTAATACTCCATGGTATGCTGATTATGCTAGTTACCTTGTTGCTAAATCTATACCACCCAGTTTCACATACCAGCAAAAGAAAAAAGTTTTTCTATGATTTAAGACATTACTTTTGGGATGACCCACACCTCTATAAAGAAGGAGTAGTTGGTGTTATTAGACGTTGTGTACCTGAGCATGAACATGAACATATCCTACGTAAGTGTCACTCCAAGGCATGCAAAGGACACCATGCTGGAGATAGAACTGCACACAACGTATTACAATGTGGTTTTTATTGGCCTACTCTCTTCAAGGATGCTCATAAGTATGTCTTGTCTTGTGATGAATGTCAAAGAGTTGGTAATATTAGTAGACGTCAGGAAATGCCTATGAACTATTCACTTGTTATTGAACCATTTGATGTTTGGGGCTTTGATTATATGGGACCATTTCCTTGCTCCAATGGGTATACACATATTTTGGTTGCTCTTGATTATGTTACTAAGTGGGTAGAAGCTATTCCATCTTGTAGTGCTGATCATAACACTTCCATTAAAATGCTTAAATAAGTTGTTTTTCCGAGGTTTGGAGTCCCTAGATATTTAATGACTGATGGTGGTTCACACTTTATTCATGGTGATTTCCGTAAATTGCTTGCTAAGTTTGATGTCAACCATAGAATTGCATCTCCGTATCACCCTCAGTTGAGTGGTCAAGTAGAATTAAGCAATAGAGATAAAGTTGATCTTGCAAAACACTGTTAATAGATCTAGAAAGAATTGGTCTGAGAAACTTGATGATGCATTATGGGCTTATAGAACCGCTTATAAAAACCCTATGGGTATGCCTCCATTTAAAATGGTTTATGGAGAAGCATGTAACTTACCTCTAGAACTATAACATAGAGCTTATTGGGAATTAAAGAGCTCAACTTTGATTTCAAACTTGCTAGTGAGAAGAGGTTATTTGACATTAGCTCACCTGATGAATGGAGAATCCAGGCCTATGAGAATGCCAAGTTGTTTAAATAAAAAGTTAAAACATGGCATGACAAAAGTATACAAAAGTGTGAATTTAATGTAGGTGACCATGTCTTGCTATACAATTAAACGCTGAAGGCAATAACCCGAAGGTGATAAATGGGCAGAGAATCAAACATTATATCTCAGGTACTCCCATAAATGTTGAGACCAATATAATTAATACCATAACACCGGAGGAGTACATAAGGGAGACCTACCAGAACGTTTTAGACTCCAAAAAGGAATAGGTATGTGGTACGGTAAGTAAACCTCCTCTAAAAATCTTCCAATGACATTTTTTCTCTGTTTTGGAATATTTAAAAAAATTAGGAAAATTAAAATTAGTCCAAAAAGTGCCCTAGGAGGCGGCAAGCCTGGGGGCGCACCCTACCCCCGGGTGCGCCCCTGTGGCTTGTGGCCACCTCATGTACCCTTTGGACTCTTGTTTCTTGCGGAATACTCCTTTTGGTCGGTAACAATTCATTATAAAATCTCCCAAAGGTTTTAACCACCGTACCACGGCAATATCTCCTGTTTTCATTTTGAGTTGTTTTCTGCCAAAGTTTTCAAGGTCGGGCATCATGTCTCTCCCTCCTCCAACGATGGGGGCGATGATGCTTGGTTAATGGAGATGGAACTCAGGGGGGTGGAGAATGAGGAAGCCATGATGGGAGAAGATCAAGGGGATTCGCTTGAGGTCCACCCACCGGCTTCAGAGAGAGGCACTCTGGCTGGCATCTCCACTATTCCCAATCCCCATCAAGCCGTAGGGACTACAAGCAACAATGAAGGCCAACAGATACAAGAAGGACTTCCTCCCAGGAGGCCCTTACAAGGTTACACCGGAACAACTTTCATAATTTGGTTCATATTTATGGAGTTGAGAATATACCTCGCACACACATGCCCTCCAATTGGGACATATCCCGTCCAAGTGAAAGTGATGCAGGGAAAAGCTCATGGTGGCCAGAAAACAAGCATCTTTTAGTGGAGATTCAGGAGAATGCAATTATGCTTCAACGTTTACTCCGAGAATTGCAGGATCTAAAGGGTAGATTAATCAAGCTAACCGAAACTCCATCATCACCACCTCTCAATAAAGAGGCATAAATACATGGGTATGGGCACTCCCCTTGGCTTGTGCTACTCTTGGGGGAGGTGTCCCGGTATCGTATCACCATCACATCTTTACCTTTATCATTTTTCTTAGTTTGATCCTTTTGGCTATATCTCGGTTTAGTGGAATAAAGTTTTTAGTATGATTTATCTTTGAGTTTTGCTTTATGTTCCCTCTATGTAATTGAGTCCGAGAGTTATATAATAAAGAGTAGTTTTGAGTTGAGGGCTTTGTTTTCTTGCTATGATCATGAGAAAAATAAATAAAGAATAAAAGAAATAAAATATTATATAATGATCTTATGGGATGTGACGACTTCACATATAAGAAGTACGTCGTATGAAACTTGTAGTTAGTTGACAAACATAGTTTTGGTCATTGTTGCAATTAATAGGAAGTAATAAAGAAAGAGAGGTCTCACGTATAAATATACTATTTTGGACATCTTTTGTGATTGCGAGCACTCATTAAAACATGACATGCTAAAAGGTTGATGTTGGACAAGGAAGACAACGTAATGGGTTATGTTCCTTTATATCTGAATATAAGTTATATTATTATGGATCCTCCAACATGTTGAGCTTTCTTCTCACCCCTTGCTAGCCAAATCTTTTGCATCAAGTAGAGATACTACTTGTGTGTCCAAACATCCCTTAACCCAGTTTTGCCATGAGAGTCCACCATACCAACCTATAGATTGAGTAAGATCCTTCAAGTAAGTTGTCATCGGTGCAAGCAATAAAAATTGCTCTCTAAATATGTATGATCTATTAGTGTGAAGAAAATAAGCTTTATACGAACTTGTGATATGGAAGAAATAAAAGCAACAGATTGCATAATAAAGTTCTGTATAACAAGCGGCAATATAAAGTTACTTTCTTTTGCATTAAGATTTTGTGCATCCAACCATAAAAGCGCATGACAACCTCTGCTTCCCTCTGCGAAGGGCCTGTCTTTTACTTTATTTTCTACCCTTATACAAGAGTAATGGTGATCTTCACCTATTCCTTTTTACACTTTTTCTTTTTGGTGAGCACTTTATGTTGGGGGAAGATCCAAATATATATATATATATATATATATATCCACTCGGATGTAGATATTCATAAGCTATTATTGTTGACATTACCCTTGAGGTAAAAGGTAGTGAGGTGAAACCATAAGCCCCTATATTTCTCTGTGTCCGATTGAAATTTTGACCTCATAAGTATCGTGTGAGTGTTAGAAATTGTGAAAGACTAAAAGATGGTTGAGTATGTAGATGATACGTCTCCAACGTATCTATAATTTTTGATTGCTCCATGCTACTTTATCTACTGTTTTGGACTATATTGGGCTTTATTTTCCACTTTTATACTATTTTTGAGACTAACCTATTAACCGGAGGCCCAGCCCAGAATAGTTGTTTTTTGCCTATTTCAGTATTTTGAAGAAACAAAATATCAAACGGAGTCCAAACGGAATAAAACCTTCGGGAACGTGATTTTCTCACCGAACGTGATCCAGGAGACTTGGACCCTGCTCCAAGGAACAGCCGTGGAGGTCACGAGGGTGGGGGCGCCCCCCCTAGGCGCGCCCCCTGCCTCGTGGGGCCCCTGTTCCTCCACCGACGTACTCCTTCCTCCTATATATACCTACATACCCCCGTCAGATCAAATACGGAGCCAAAAACCTAATTCCACTGCCGCAACTTTCTGTATCCACGAGATCCCATCTTGGGGCCTGTTCTGGAGCTCCGCCGGAGAGGGCATCTACCATGGAGGGTTTCTACATCAACACCATAGCCTCTCCGATGAAGTGTGAGTAGTTTACTTCAGATCTTCGGGTCCATAGCTAGTAGCTAGATGGCTTCTTCTCTCTTTTTGGATCTCAATACAATGTTCTCCCCCTCTCTTGTGGAGATCTATTCGATGTAATCTTCTTTTTGCGGTGTGTTTGTTGAGACCGATGAATTGTGGGTTTATGATCCAGCTTATCTATGAATAATATTTGATTCTTCTCTGAATTCTTCTATGTATGATTGAGTTATCTTTGCAAGTCTCTTTGAATTATCCGTTTGGTTTGGCCAACTATATTGGTAGTTCTTGCAATGGGAGAAGTGTTTAGCTTTAGGTTCAATCTTGCGGTGTCCTTACCCAGTGACAGAAAGGGTTGCAAGGCACGTATTGTATTGTTGCCATCGAGGATAACAAGATGGGGTTTTTATCATATTGCATGAATTTATCCCTCTACATCATGTCATCTTGCTTAAGGCGTTACTCTGTTTTTAACTTAATACTCTAGATGCATGCTGGATAGCGGTCGATGAGTGGAGTAATAGTAGTAGATGCAGAATCATTTCGATCTACTTGTCTCGGACGTGATGCCTATATACATGATCATACCTAGATAACCTCATAATTATTTGCTTTTCTATCAATTGCTCAATAGTAATTTGTTCACCCACTGTAGAATACTTATGCTCTTGAGAGAAGCCACTAGTGAAACCTATGGCCCCCGGGTCTATTCTCATCATATCAATCACCATTACTTTATTACTTGCTTTGTTTTTACTTTGCCTTTACTTTTTACTTTGAATCTCTATATCAAAAATACCAAAAATATTATTTATCATCTCTATCAGATCTCACCCTCGTAAGTGACCGTGAAGGGATTGACAACCCCTAATCGCGTTGGTTGCGAGTAGCTATCATTTTGTGTAGGTATGAGGGACTCGTGCGTGATATCCTACTGGATTGATACCTTGATTCTCAAAAACTGAGGGAAATACTTACGCTACTTTACTGCATCATTCTCTCCTCTTCGGGGAAATCCAATGCAGTGCTCAAGAGGTAGCAAGAAGAATTTCTGGCGCCATTGCCGGGGAGGCTCACGCAAGCAAGTTAGCAATACCAAGTACCCATCACAATCCCTATCTCTCGCATTACATTATTTGCCTCTCGTTTTCCTCTCCCCCACTTCACCCTTGCCGTTTTATTCGCCCTCTCTTTTTCGTTCGCCTTCTTCTCGTATGTATCTTTGTTTGTGTTTCCTTGTGCCTTCTATATGCTTGCATCTTTGCTTGCTAAAAATCTATTGATATGGATCCACTTAAAGTGTTCTACTTGGATCATCTTCGATCCTTATGCGCTCATGCTGAAACCCCAACTAGCCTAGTTGATGGGAAATCTTTAGATGAGCATGCTCATTTTGTGCGTCATCGTTTATCTAAAAAAGGGAGACTCTTACGGTATCATATAAACAGTTTGCTATGCTATGCTTGGAATCTTTGTGAAATGTGTGATTTTACTTGTTGATCTAAGAACCCTAAAAAACACCTTCCCTACCTATGTGAGTTCAATGATAATGAAATCTTATCTTCTTATGCAAAGGGTGTTTATAGTTACTATGATATCGAAAAAATTGAAGAATTTGTCGTTTTTAAGGGTGCTCATGAAGTTGCTTCTTTGATTGAAAAGTATGATTTTACTCTCAACAAATCTAAAAATTCTGTCATACTTAAATATTGCAATGAAAACCTTGCTCATAATGTCTATGTCCAAGAATTTATTGAAAGAATGACCGTTGCTTTGGAAGAAAATAATGATATGCATGAATCTATAGATAATGATGATTCTGATGATTTGATTGAAATATCCCTTGATGAACATGATGCTTGCTATTCTTGTGGCCATGAAGCCAATATTTATAAAGACGAATTTGCTATAGTTCCTTATGTTAAAAATGAGATCGTTGCTATTGCACCCATGCTTGATAGCTCCCTCAACAAAAAGCATGATTTAAATGATTTTACTATAAATTCTCTTGATGTCAATAGTGCTAATAATATGCAAAACCCTAAGCTTGGGGATGCTAGTTTTGCTATGTCCACTACTTGTTGCAATGATCATGATTGGGGTGATTCTTCTTATGATCTTGAAAATTTATTCAATCCCCATGATGAATATGAGATTGATAATATTGTTTGCAATAATATTAAAAGTGGGCTTGGAAGAGTGTCAACTTTAGATCCACATATTTGGAGAATATTCAATCTTATGAAATTTTTAATAAAAGTGGGTTTGGAGAGGTCATGACTTTAGTTAATGTTAACCCCACTATTTCGGAAGAGTGTCAACTTTGCATGCATGTGGATCGTGTTGAAAATATTTTATTTGATAGCTATTTTGTTGAATTTTCTTATGATCCCACATGTAATTATTATGAGAGAGGAAAATATGGTCGTAGAAATTTTCATGATAATAAATTACCTCTCGTTATGTTGAGATTGCTATTGTTTCTTTCCGCCTCCTTGCATATCCTAGTTTTTGCTTGCCTTGATAATTTGTTTTCCTATAAGATGCCTATGCATAGGAAGTATGTTAGACTTAGATGTGTTTATCACATGTTTTATGATGCTCTCTTTGTGCTTCAATTCTTGTCTTTCCTGTGAGCATCATTGAAATATCAATGCCTACCTAGGGGCGTTAAACGATAGCGCTTGTTGGGAGGCAACCCAATTTTATTTTGTGTTTTTTTGTTTTTGCTTCTGTTTAGGAATAAATAATCCATCTAATTTCTGTTTATACGTGGTTTTATGTTTTAATTAGTGTTTGTGCCAAGTAGAACCTATAGGATAAGCTATGATGATAGTTGATTTGATTCTGATGAAAAACAGAAACTTTGCGCTCACGAGAAAATATTCAATAAATCACAGAAACGTGATTTTGCATTGATTCTTTTTTCTTCTTATCAATAAACAAATTTTCCAGTACGTCCTATTTTGGTAGAATTTTTAGAGTTCCAGAAGTTTGCATTAGTTACATATTGCTACAGACTGTTCTGTTTTTGACAGATTCTGTTTTTAGTGTGTTGTTTGCTTATTTCAATGCATCTATGGCTAATAAATTAGTTTATAAACCATAAGGAAGTTGGAATACAGTAGTTTTAACACCAATA
Organism: Triticum aestivum; assembly: GCF_018294505.1. Classification (NCBI taxonomy): domain Eukaryota; kingdom Viridiplantae; phylum Streptophyta; class Magnoliopsida; order Poales; family Poaceae; genus Triticum; species Triticum aestivum. The sequence goes on from NC_057810.1 coordinate 80,872,828, forward strand.
TAAATAAAGAATGAGTTCATTACAGTACCTTAAAGTAGTCTTTTGTTTTCTTTCACTAACGGAGCTCACGAGATTTCTATTGAGTTTTGTGTTGTGAAGTTTTCAAGTTTTGGGTGAATTCTTTTGATGGATTATGGAACAAAGAGTGGCAAGAGCCTAAGATTGGGGATGCCCATGGCACCTCCAAGATAATCCAAGGACACCAAAAAGTCAAAGCTTGGGGATGCCCCGGAAGGCATCCCCTCTTTCGTCTACTTCCATCGGTAATTTACTTGGAGCTATATTTTTATTCACCACATGTTATGTGTTTTGCTTGGAGCGTCTTGTATTATTTGCGTCTTTGCTTGTTAGTTTACCACAATCATCCTTGCTGTACACACCTTTTGAGAGAGCCATACATGATTTAGAATTTGCTAGAATACTCTATGTGCTTCACTTATATCTTTTGAGCTTGATAGTTTTGCTCATAGTGCTTCACTTAAACCTTTTTGAGCGTAATAATTTTTGCTCTAGTGCTTCACTTAGATCTTTTAGAGTACGGTGGTGGATTTGTTTTAAAGAAACTATTGATCTCTCATGCTTCACTTAGATTATTTTGAGAGTTGTTAATAGCACGGTAATTTGCTTAAAGATAATATACTTGGTATTCAAGATTTGTGAAACTTTCTTTTGAGTGCGTTGAATACTAAGATAAGTTTGATGCTTGATAATTGTTTTGAGATATGGAGGTAATAATATCAAAGTGATGCTAGTTAGGGTGATTATGAATTTAAAGAATGCTTGTGTTGAAGTTTGTGATTCCCGTAGCATGCACATATGGTGAACCGCTTTGTGATGAAGTTGGAGCACAATTTTATTTATTGATTGTCCTCCTTATGAGTGGCAGTCGGGGACGAGCGATGGTCTTTTCCTACCAATCTATCCCCCTAGGAGTATGCGTTTAGTGCTTTGGTTTTTGATGACTTCTAAATTTTTGCAACAAGTGCATGAGTTCTTTTGATTAATGTTGAGTCCATGGATTATACGCACTCTCACCCTTCCACCATTGCTAGCCTCTCTAATACCGCTCACTTTTTGCCGGTATCATACACCCACCATATACCTTCCTCAAAACAGCCACCATACCTACCTATCATGGCATTTCCATAGCCATTCCGAGATATATTGCCATGCAACTTTCCACCGTTCCGTTCATATGACACACATTACTTTTGTCATATTGCTTTTTGCATGAACATGTAGTTGACATTGTATTTGTGGCAAAGCCACCGTTCATAATTCTTTCATACATGTCACTCTTGATTCATTGCATATCCCGATACACCGCCAGAGGCATTCATATAGAGTCATATTTTGTTCTAAGTATCGAGTTGTAATTGTTGAGTTGTAAGAAAAAATAAAAGTGTGATGATCATCATTATTAGAGCATTATCCCAGTGAGGAAAGGATGATGGAGACAATGATTCTCCCATAAGTCGAGATGAGACTCCGGACTTTATGAAAAGAAAAAAATAAAAGAGGCCAAAGAAGCCCAAAAAAGAGGCCGAAGAAGCCCACCAAAATAAAAATAAATAAATAAATGAGAGAAAAAGAGAGAAGGGACAATGCTACTATCCTTTTTCCACACTTGTGCTTCAAAGTAGCACCATGATCTTCATGATAGAGAGTCTCATATGTTGTCACTTTCATATACTAGTGGGAATTTTTCATTATAGAACTTGGCTTGTATATTCCAATGATGGGTTTCCTCAAAGTGCCCTAGGTATTCATGAGCAAGCAAGTTGGATGCACACCCACTTAGTTTCTTTTGTTGAGCTTTCACATATTTATAGCTCTAGTGCATCCGTTGCATGGCAATCCCTACTCACTCACATTGGTATCTATTGATGGGCATCTCCATAGCCCGTTGATACGCCTAGTTGATGTGAGACTATCTTCTCCTTTTTTGTCTTCTCCACAACCACCATTCTATTCCACCTATAGTGCTATGTCCATGGCTCACGCTCATGTATTGCGTGAAAGTTGAAAAAGTTTGAGATTACTAAAGTATGAAACAATTGCTTGGCTCGTCATCGGGATTGTGCATGATTAAATACTTTGTGTGATGAAGATAGAGCATACCCAGACTATATGATTTTGTAGGGATAACTTTCTTTAACCATGCTATTTTGAGAAGACATGATTGCTTTAATTTGTATGCTTGAAGTATTATTACATTTATTTCAAAATGAACTTTTGTCTTGAATCTTTCGGATCTGAATATTCATGCCACAACTAAGAAGATTTACATTGAAATTATGCCAAAGTATCTCTCCGCATCAAAAATTCTTTTTTATCATTTACCTACTCGAGGACGAGCAGGAATTAAGCTTGGGGATGCTTGATACGTCTCCAACGTATCTATAATTTTTGATTGCTCCATGCTACTTTATCTACTGTTTTGGACTATATTGGGCTTTATTTTCCACTTTTATATTATTTTTGGGACTAACCTATTAACCGGAGGCCCAGCCCAGAATTGTTGTTTTTTGCATATTTCGGTATTTCGAAGAAACAGAATATCAAATGGAGTATAAACGGAATAAAACCTTCGGGAACGTGATTTTCTCACCGAACGTGATCCAGGAGACTTGGACCCTACTCCAAGGAACAGTCGTGGAGGTCACGAGGGTGCCCCCCCCGGGCGTGCCCCCCTGCCTCGTGAGTCCCCTGTTGCTCCACTGACGTACTCCTTCCTCCTATATATACCTACGTACCCCCGTCAGATCAAATACGGAGCCAAAAACCTAATTCCACCGCCGCAACTTTCTGTATCCACGAGATCCCATCTTGGGGCCTGTTCCGGAGCTCCGCCGGAGAGGGCATCTACCATGGAGGGCTTCTACATCAACACGATAGCCTCTCCGATGAAGTGTGAGTAGTTTACTTCAGACCTTCGGGTCCATAGCTAGTAGCTAGATGGCTTCTTCTCTCTTTTTGGATCTCAATACAATGTTCTCCCCCTCTCTTGTGGAGATCTATTCGATGTAATCTTCTTTTTGCGGTGTGTTTGTTGAGATCGATGAATTGTGGGTTTATGATCCAGCTTATCTATGAATAATATTTGATTCTTCTCTGAATTCTTTTATGTATGGTTGAGGTATCTTTGCAAGTCTCTTCGAATTATCCGTTTGGTTTGGCCAACTAGATTGGTAGTTATTGCAATGGGAGAAGTGTTTAGCTTTGGGTTCAATCTTGCGGTGTCCTTACCCAGTGACAGAAAGGGTTTCAAGGCACGTATTGTATTGTTGCCATCGAGGATAACAAGATGGGGTTTTTATCATATTGCATGAATTTATCCCTCTACATCATGTCATCTTGCTTAAGGCGTTACTCTGTTTTTAACTTAATACTCTAGATGCATGCTGGATAGCGGTCGATGAGTGGAGTAATAGTAGTAGATGCAGAATCGTTTCAATCTACTTGTCTCGGACGTGATGCCTATATACATGATCATACCTAGATAACCTCATAATTATTCGCTTTTCTATCAATTGCTCAACAGTAATTTGTTCACCCACCGTAGAATACTTATGCTCTTGAGAGAAGCCACTAGTGAAACCTATGGCCCCCAGGTCTATTCTCATCATATCAATCTCCATTACTTTATTACTTGCTTTGTTTTTACTTTGCCTTTACTTTTTACTTTGCATCTCTATATCAAAAATACCAAAAATATTATTTATCATCTCTATCAGATCTCACCCTTGTAAGTGACCGTGAAGGGATCGACAACCCCTAATCACGTTGGTTGCGAGTAGCTATCGTTTTGTGTAGGTACAAGGGACTCGTGCGTGATCTCCTACTGGATTGATACCTTGGTTCTCAAAAACTGAGGGAAATACTTACGCTACTTTACTGCATCATCCTCTCCTCTTCGGGGAAATCCAACGCAGTGCTCAAGAGGTAGCAATAGACTTGCTATACAAAAGCTCTTACATCGACTCTTTCTTACGTTATGACAAATTGCAATTTCTTCAATGACTGAGATCATAGTTCGTTAGTTTCCAATAAAATTCTTATTTCATACTTTACCTTGTGAACGAATTGTTACTTTAGCATGAGAAGTTATATAACAATATGTTGTTGTTCTAAAGATGATCATGATGCCTTCATGTCCGTATTTTATTTTATCGACACCTCTATGTCTAAACATGTGGACATGATTATCGATTTCGACTTTCGCCTGAGGAGAAGCGAAGTCTAAGCTTGGGGAAGTTGATACGTCTATTTTGCATCATGCTTTTATATTGATATTTATTGCATTATGGGTTGTTATTAAACATTATGGTACTATACTTATGCCTTTTCTCTCTTATTTTAGAAGGTTTACATGAAGAGGGAGAATGCCGACATCTCAAATTCTGGACTGGAAAAGGAGCAAATCTGAGAGACCTATTTTGCACAACTCCAAAAGTCCTGAAAATTTATGGAGAATTATTTTGGAATAAATAAAAAATATTGGGCAAAGAAAATACCAGAGGGGACCCACCTGGTGACCACAAGGGTGGGGGTGCGCCTTACCCCCTGGGCGGGCCCCTGTGGCTTGTGGGCCACCTGGCAGGCCCCCAGTGCCCATCTTCTGCTATATGATGTGTTTTGACCTGGAAAAAAATCATAAAAGAGCTTTCGGGATGAAGCACCACCTTCTCGAGGCGGAACCTGGGCAGAAGCAATCTAGGGCTCCGACGGAGCTCTTTTGCCGGGGAAACTTCCCGCCCGGAGGGGGAAATCAAAGTCATCGTTATCACCAACGATCCTCTCATCAAGAGGTGTCAATCTCCATCAACATATTCACCATCACCATCTGCTCTCAAACCCTAGTTCCTCTCTTGTATCCAATCTTTGCCTCAAAACCTCAGATTGGTATGTGTGGGTTGCTAGTAGTGTTGATTACTCCTTGTAGTTGATGCTAGTTGGTTTATTCGATGGAAGATCATATGTTCAGATCCTTAATGATAATTATTACTCCTCTGATTTTGAACATTAATATGCTTTGTGAGCAGTTACGTTTGTTCCTGAGGACATGGGAGAAGTCTTGTTATAAGTAATCATGTGAATTTGGTATTCGTTCGATATTTTGATGAGATGTATGTTGTCTTTCCTCTAGTGGTGTTATGTGAATGTCGACTACATGACACTTCACCATTGTTTGGGCCTAAGGGAAGGCATTGGAAAGTAATAAGTAGATGATGGGTTGCTAGAGTGATAGAAGCTTAAACCCTAGTTTATGTGTTGCTTCGTAAGGGGCTGATTTGGATCCATATGTTTCATGCTATGGTTAGATTTATCTTAATTCTTCTTTCATAGTTGAGGATGCTTGCGAGAGGAGTTAATTATAAGTGGGAGGCTTGTCCAAGTAAGGACAACACCCAAGCACCGGTCCACCCACATATCAAATTATCAAAGTAACGAACGCGAATCATTTGAGCATGATGAAAACTAGCTTAACAGTAATTCCCATGTGTCCTCGGGAGCGCTTTGCTTTATATAAGAGTTCGTCTAGGCTTGTGCTTTGCTACAAAAAGGATTGGGCCACATTGCTGCACCTTTGTTACACTTGTTACTTGCTATTTGTTACAAATTATCTTATCACAAAACTATCTGTTACCGATAATTTCAGTGCTTGCAGAGAATACCTTGCTGAAAACCGCTTGTCATTTCCTTCTGCTCCTCGTTGGGTTTGACACTCTTACTTATCGAAAGAACTACAATAGATCCCCTATACTTGTGGGTCATCATCTCCCCCCCTTGGCCCATTAGGCCCATACACCTACCGGAGGTGTCTGGAACCCCTTTCGGTGACTTGATGACTGCCCGGTGCACTCTGAAACTCTTCCGGTGTATGAATATCACGTCCTATATATAAATCTTTACCTCCGGATCATTGCGGAGCTCCTTGTCATGTCTGTGATCTCATCCGGGACTCAGAATAACATTCGGTCACCAAATGATATAACTCATATAACACTATATCGTCCATGAATGTTAAGCGTGCGGACCCTACGGGTTTGAGAACTATGTAGACATGACCAAGACATCTCTCCGGTCAATAACCAATAGCGGAACCTGGATGCCCATATTGGCTCCTACATACGATGAAGATCTTTACCAGTCGAACCTTATGACAACATACGTAATTCCCTTTGTTCATCGACATGTTACTTGCCCGAGATTCGATCGTCGGTATCTTCATACCTAGTTTTGGTGACGTCACCAGCAAGTCTCTTTACTCGTTCTGTAATACATCATCTTGCAACTAACTCCTTAGCCACTTTTCTTGCAAGGCTTCTTATGATGTGTATTACCGAGAAGGCCCAGAGATACCTCTCCGATACTCGGAGTGACAAATCCTAATCTCGATCTTTGCCAACTCAACAAACACCTTCAGAGATACCTGTAGAGCATCTTTATGATCACCCAGTTACGTTGTGACGTTTGAAAGCGGTATTCCTCCGGTATCCAGGAGTTGCATAATCTCATTGTCGAAGGCGTGTGTATTTGTCACCAAGAAAGCAATAGCATTAAACTGAACAATCGATATGCTAAGCTAATGGATGGGTTTTGTCCATCACATCATTCTCCTAATAATGTGATCCCGTTATCAAATGACAACACATGTCTATGGTTAGAAAACCCTAACCATCTTTGATCAACGAGCTAGTCTAGTAGAGGCTTACTAGGGACATGGTATTTGTTTAAGTATTCACACATGTATTTAAGTTTCCAATCAATACAATTCAAGCATGAATAATAAACCTTTGTCATGAATAAGAAAATATAAAGTAACAACTTTATTATTGCCTCTAGGGCATATTTCCTTCAAGGGTCACACTCACACCTTTTTTCCTCCATTTATATTTACATCTTGAACTTTGTTTTGGTGCACCTGCTCTGGAGACTTACTTATCTTTCTCGTTGTCGTCCTCATACAGATTCAGGTTATACCCTTGTTGTAAGCTTGTGAGTAAGGTGTCGTTTGAGGTGATTCTCCCATTTATCTTGTTTTTCTTATTATTATGCCAGCATAGTACCCTAGGTATCAGGTTTATGTCCACTACATTTGTATCAATTACAATATTGAATTTGTATGCTTTGATTAGGTAAGCTACCAGAGCTTCCAACCTTCCAACCTTCATGTGAGCATATTATAGCGTCGAGCTTTATTTTCACTAGATTTGTACCGCTATGTTAAAAAGGATACATATGCCATGTTCTTCAATCAAAGCTTTTTTTGTCAAGCTTATCTTACCTATGATGCCCTCGCAGAAAACATGTTAATATTTGTTCCATTGTCTTTCAGGAAGGCCACAAGGCTAGGATGCACTAGTAGAAAAAGAGGCTTCCGTCCAGCCTCATTAGTCGCGAAACTGTAGGAACCGCGACTAATGAAGTCTTCAGTCGCGGTTCGGCAGATGAACCGTGACCAAATGCCTGGGCCCAGGGCGCTCGCGGGCTTTAGTCGCGGTTGGCCAGGCCAACCGCGACTAAAGGTGCCCAAAGGCCTTTAGTCGCGGTTGGCCTGGCCAACCGCGACTAAAGCTCGCGGGCTTTAGTCGCGGTTGGCCAGGCCAACCGCGACTAAAGGTGCGCAAAGGCCTTTAGTCGCGGTTGGCCAGGCCAACCGCGACTAAAGCTCCTCCCCTATATATACCAGTTCAGCACGCTCACTTAGCCATTTGGTGCCACTTCTCTTCACAAGCTTCACAAGGGGGTGTAGGTTTGCTTTTGGTTCCTCTTATGCACACAAGGTGTTTGATGAAATGCCCTAAGAGGGTGAAACAAACATGATATGAAGTGTTGGAGCCACACTTGAGGTTCCTCATTTATTTTTTCCTCCTCGATCGCGGTTAGCAACTTGAACCTTTCATGCATGTGTGTCATTGATAAAATATGCATGTGTGCAGTTCATTGTTTAATTTATATTATTTGTAGCTAGTTAGTTTAACAAATGCATGATGGTTAATTATATATTTTATATTATAATAATGCAGATGAATCGGCAATGGATGTACGGTAACCGACTCTCCGGCGAGTTCACTACGGGTTTGAAAGATTTCCTCGTAGTGGCTAATGCGAACAAGCAGGGGGGTTTTGTTATCTGTCCATGTGTTATCTGTAAGAATCAGAAGGGTTACTCTTCCTCAAGAGATGTTCACATGCATCTGCTTCGGCACGGTTTCATGCCAAGCTATAATTGTTGGACCAAGCATGGAGAAAGAGGGGTTATAATGGAAGAAGATGAAGAAGGGGATGATTTCATCGATGAAAGCTATCTTGCTCATTTCGGTGATACTTTCATGGAGGATGCTGAAGGTGAAGGGGAAGGTGAAGAAGAGGCACGTGATGATCCCGTTGATGATCTTGGTCGGACCATTGCTGATGCACGGAGACGCTGCGAAACTGAAAAGGAGAGGGAGAATTTGGATCGCATGTTAGAGGATCACAGAAAGGCGCTGTACCCCGGATGCGATGATGGTCTGAAAAAGCTGGGCTGCACACTGGATTTGCTGAAATGGAAGGCAGAGGCAGGTGTAGCTGACTCGGCATTTGAAAACTTGCTGAAAATGTTGAAGAATATGTTTCCAAAGGATAACGAGTTGCCCGCCAGTACGTACGAAGCAAAGAAGGTTGTCTGCCCTCTAGGTTTAGAGGTTCTGAAGATACATGCATGCATCAACGACTGCATCCTCTACCGCGGTGAATACGAGAATTTGAATGAATGCCCGGTATGCACTGCATTGCGTTATAAGATCAGAGGCGATGACCCTGGTGACGATGTTGAGGGCCAGAAACCCAGGAAGAGGGTTCCCGCCAAGGTGATGTGGTATGCTCCTATAATACCACGGTTGAAACGTCTGTTCAGGAACAAAGAGCATGCCAAGTTGTTGCGATGGCACAAAGAGGACCGTAAGTCGGACGGGGAGTTGAGACACACCGCAGATGGAACGCAATGGAGAAAGATCGACAGATGGTTCAAAGATTTTGCAGCTGACGCAAGGAACATAAGATTTGCTCTAAGTACGGATGGCATGAATCCTTTTGGCGAGCAGAGCTCCAGCCATAGCACCTGGCCCGTGACTCTATGCATCTACAACCTTCCTCCTTGGTTGTGCATGAAGCGGAAGTTCATTATGATGCCAGTGCTCATCGAAGGTCCGAAGCAACCCGGCAACGACATCGATGTGTACCTAAGGCCATTAGTTGATGAACTTTTACAGCTGTGGGGTGGTGTCCGTGTGTGGGATGAGCACAAACAAGAGGAATTTGACCTACGAGCGTTGCTTTTCGTAACCATCAACGATTGGCCTGCTCTTAGTAACCTTTCGGGACTGTCAAATAAGGGATACAATGCATGCACGCACTGCTTACATGAGACTGAAAGTGTACATTTGCCAAATTGTAAGAAGAACGTGTACCTTGGGCATCGTCGATTTCTTCCGAAAATTCATCCAGTAAGAAAGAAAGGCAAGCATTACAACGGCAAGGCAGATCACCGGCCGAAGCCTGCGGAACGCACTGGTGCTGAGGTATTTGATATGGTCAAGGATTTGAAAGTCATCTTTGGAAAGGGTCCTGGCGGACAATCAGTTCCGAAGGGAGCTGACGGGCACGCAGCCATGTGGAAGAAGAAATCTATATTCTGGGAGCTAGAATATTGGAAAGTCCTAGATGTCCGCTCTGCAATCGACGTGATGCACGTTACGAAGAATATTTGCGTGAACCTCCTAAGCTTCTTGGGCGTGTATGGGAAGACAAATGATACAAAGGAAGCACGGCAGGACCAGCAACGTTTGAAAGACCCTGATGACCGGCATCCGGAATGGTTTCAAGGTCGTGCCAGCTACGCTCTGACCAAAGAAGAGAAGGTCATCTTTTTTGAATGCCTGAGCAGTATGAAGGTCCCGTCTGGATTCTCGTCCAATATAAAGGGAATAATAAACATGGCGGAGAAAAAGTTCCAAAACCTGAAGTCTCACGACTGCCACGTGATTATGACGCAATTGCTTCCGATTGCTTTGAGGGGGCTCCTGCCGGAAAATGTTCGAGTAGCCATTGTGAAGCTATGTGCATTCCTCAATGCAATCTCTCAGAAGGTAATCAATCCAGAAGTTCTACCACGGTTACAGAACGATGTGATCCAATGTCTTGTCAGTTTCGAGTTGGTGTTCCCGCCATCCTTCTTCAATATTATGACGCACCTCCTGGTTCACCTAGTCGAAGAGATTTTCGTTCTCGGTCCTGTATTTCTACACAATATGTTCCCCTTCGAGAGGTTCATGGGAGTATTAAAGAAATATGTTCGTAACCGTGCTAGGCCAGAAGGAAGCATCGCCAAGGGCTATGGAAATGAGGAGGTAATTGAGTTTTGTGTTGACTTTGTTCCTGACCTTAAGCCGATTGGTCTTCCTCGATCGCGGCACGAGGGGAGACTAAGTGGAAAAGGCACGATCGGAAGGAAATCAACGATATGTATGGACGGCCATTCTCTGACTGAAGCACACCACACTGTACTGACCAATTCCAGCTTGGTGGCTCCGTACTTTGAGAAACACAAGAATATTTTACGCTCGGACAACCCGGGGAAGCCTGAATCCTGGATTAGGAAGGCCCACATGGAGACTTTCGGCAGTTGGTTGAGAAAACATTTAATGAATAACAATGATGTTGTAGATCAGCTGTACATGTTGGCCAAGACACCATCTTCGACTATAACGACTTTCCAAGGGTACGAGATAAATGGGAATACATTTTACACGATCGCCCAAGATAAAAAGAGCACCAACCAAAACAGTGGTGTCCGCTTTGATGCAGCAACCGAGAATGGGCAAAAGGTCACATATTATGGTTACATAGAGGAGATATGGGAACTTGACTATGGACCCTCCTTTAAGGTCCCTTTGTTCCGGTGCAAATGGTTCAAGCTAACAGGAGGTGGGGTAAAGGTGGACCAGCAATACGGAATGACAATGGTGGATTTCAACAATCTTGGTTACCTTGACGAACCATTCGTCCTAGCGAAAGATGTCGCTCAGGTTTTCTATGTGAAGGACATGAGTAGCAAACCGAGGAAACGGAAAGATAAGAAAACGATCAGTGCATCATGCGATGATCCAAAGCGCCACATTGTTCTTTCAGGGAAAAGAAACATCGTGGGAGTGGAGGACAAGACAGACATGTCAGAAGATTATAATATGTTTGCTGAAATTCCGCCCTTCAAAGTGAACACCGACCCAAGCATTAAGTTAAATGATGAGGATGCTCCATGGATACGGCACAATCGTAAGCAAGCAGGGACACAAGGGAAGAAATGATGTGTAATAATTTATTGTATCAAACCTTTTGTCAAACCTTCAAGGGGTTTTAAAATGAATTAGTTTTATTTTTCTGATTTTTTTGATATATAATTGTATTTTTAAGATTTGAAAATGAAGAAAAAAACAGAAGAAAAAAACAGAAGAAAAAAGCAAACAGAAGAAAAACATAAGAAAAAAGGAAAAGCAGAAGAAAAAAACAGAAGAAAAAACAGAAGAAAAAAGGAAAAAGGAAAAAGGAAGAAAAAAACAGAAGAAAAAAACAGAAGAAAAAGGAAGAAAAAAACAGAAGAAAAAAACAGAAGAAAAAGGAAAAAGGAAGAAGGAAGAAAAAAACAGAAGAAAAAACAGAAGAAAAAGGAAGAAAAAAACAGAAGAAAAAAACAGAAGAAAAAAACAGAAGAAAAAAGCAAACAGAAGAAAAACATAAGAAAAAAGGAAAAACAGAAGAAAAAAACAGAAGAAAAAAGGAAAAAGGAAAAAAGGAAGAAAAAACAGAAGAAAAAAACAGAAGAAAAAGGAAGAAAAAACAGAAGAAAAAGGAAAAACAGAAGAAAAAAACAAACAGAAGAAAAACATAAGAAAAAAACAGAAGAAAAAAGGAAAAAGGAAAAAAGGAAGAAAAAAAGAAAATATGCCACCTACTGGGCCACCACGGCCTGAATACGACTAGAAACCCATTAAAGGGCCAGGATTCAGGCCCGCAGAAGGCCCAGTAGGCCCACAGGCACACAGTGACAGAATAGGCCCGTAAGCCTGCATTTGAGAGGAGCTCGAAGTGGTAAGCGCAGCCGCGCTTATAAACCACTGTCGAAGCCTCTCGGCTAGCGAGGTGGGACTAAACATCCCACCGCACCGCGCCAGTTCTAGCACAGCCCTTTAGTCGCGGTTGGGGAGGCGGACCGCGACTAAAGGATACCTTTAGTCGCGGTTGGGGTGGCGGGCCGCGACTAAAGGGTACCTTTAGTCGCGGTCCGCCTCTCCAACCGCGACTAAAGGGTCTTTCTGCGCGGGAACGGAGGCGGCGCCAAAACCCTTTAGTCGCGGTTGGAGAGGCGGACCGCGACTAAAGGGCACCCTTTAGTCGCGGCTGGGGTGCGGGCCGCGACTAAAGGGTACCTTTAGTCGCGGTCCGCCTCTCCAACCGCGACTAAAGGTGCGTCCATAAATACTGCACTTAGCAGTTTTGCCACTTCCCATTCTGCTCTCTCTCGACGCCGAAGCGCTGCCCCGACGCCGACACCGACGCCGAAGCCCTGCCCCGATGCCGACGCCGACGCCGAAGCCCTGCCCGCCTCCGCCCGTGCCCTGCCTGCCGCCCGCCCGCCGCCCTGCCGCCCGCCGTCGCCCTCGCCCCCGTCGCGCCGGACTGCCCGTCCCCGCCTCTCCTTCGTCGGTCCTCCCCGCGCATCGCCGCCCTCTCCTTGGTGAGCTCCCCATCGGGCCCCGTCCGGCCGTCTCCCCGGCCCCCTCCGAACGCTGCGCCCGCCGGCCCGTCCCGTCTCCGCACCCACCTCTGCATGGCGGCGCCGCGTCGCGGCTCCCGCACGTCCCGGTTGCGCGCTCGCCGGACCGGCCACTTCCCCTCCGCCCTGCCGCCCTGTTCCGGCCGGCGCCATCGCGGCCCTTGGCCGCCGGAGCTCGTGCCCGGCTCGTACCCGCTGCCCGCTAGCGCCGGCGCCCGTTAAGGCCCCCTGGCCCAATGACAATTGGGGCCCACGCCCCAGAAACGATTTAAAAAAAGGAGAGAAGAGAATTTAGAAAATAAATAAATAAATATATTAATTAATTAATCAGTTAATTAAATTAATTAACTTAATTAATTGTGTTTAGTAAACCTAATTAAATAACTAATATAACTAATCTGTTAATTAATCTAATTAACTTGGTTAATTAGTTAACAGACAATTTAATTAATTCTGTTAATTCTAAAAATGATATAAAACTTTAAAAATTAATATAAAATAATCCGTAACTCGGATGAAAATACTTTGTACATGAAAGTTGCTCAGAACGATGAGGCGGATCCGGATACGCAGCCCGTTCGTCCGCCACACATCCCTAGCATAGCAAACACGTAACTTTCCCCTCCGGTTCATCTGTCCGAAAACGCGAATCACCGGGGATACTTTCCCGGATGTTTCCCCCTTTCGCCGGTACGACCTACTGCCGCGTTAGGGCACACCTAGCACCGCGTATTGCCAGGTTACGCTTTGTGATGCTTTGATTGCTCTGTTATTTATTGTGTTCCCCCTCCGTTACTTCTTTCCGGTAGACCCCGAGACTGCCGGCGACCCCAAGTTCGACTACGGAGCACCCGTCTCGCGCTCTACCGCGACACCCTCTCCCACCCCTTCCTCGCCCCCTCCTTTTGCCACCGCCCTTTCGCCACCGCCACCGCCACCGCCCCCCTTCTTCACTTAATTAATTTGTTTTTACTACATGTTTTCAGGACTGACATAATGGCGGACGATAGAGCTGACCCGATTATGGACAACTATGATCCGGACGGTGAAGCACATATGTTCGGCATCATAAACGGCGATATTCAATATGTGCCGACCGGAGAAGAAGAAGATGATATCTCTTCTTATCTGAACCTTGACGGTGAAGATGAAGGGCGCCGTCAGCAAGATGATGCCGAACAAACGTCGATAAACGACGATCTTCAAATGGAAGTAGCAACCACCTCCGGCGCCGAGGTATATATATACATTGAGCCTCTGGTGATACAAACTAACTGATTTGAATAAATATGTGTGTACTAACGCGCGCGACTCTTTCTTATTTTAGCCCTCGGCCGGATCGTCGAAACAATCGAGTACGTCGTCAAAGCGTGGCGCAACCAAGACGATGAAACAAGGAGAAACATGCACCATCGAGGTTGTCGACAGTGCAACCGGCAGGCCGCTGGAGCCCCGCAAGAACGCCACCAAGTTTGTCAGCCAATGCGGAGCCATTGTTAGAGACAACGTCTCGATCACCGTCCAGGAGTGGAATGAGCCAAAGAAGGCACGAATTGATGGTTTCACTTTTGTCGATAAGAGAACAAAAAAAGATTGCTTCAAGAAGCTTATGGAACATTTCGTTCTACCTCCGGAATACAACAAATTCGATGAGGAGGGTAACAAGATTGAGGAAAACAAGGAGAGGAGGAGGCTAGTCAAACAGTTCGCTCTTCATAAGATGGCCGACGCATTCCGGAAATTCAAGCAAAATCTAGCCCATGACTTTGTCAAGCAGAACAAGACTCCGGATTTCAAAGGACAATATGAGAAACTGAAAGATGATTGGCCAGAATTTGTGAAGCAAAAGAAATCGGAGCAGTTCATTCAAATATCGAAAAAAATAAGGAAAATGCGGCTAAGAAGGAGTACAATCATGTTATGGGGCCAGGAGGGTATCGCCTTTGGGAGCCTAGGTGGGAGAAGATGGAGAACGAGCTGAGGGCGCGAGGAATCCGTCCAGGTACGGAGGGATGGGACCCAAGGGCCAAAAGCTGGTGGTACGGGCATGGGGGAACGCTGAACCCGGAGACAGGGGAGTGTGTTTACCGGGGCAAATTAATTAAACCCACCCAAGCCCTTATTAACGCAATGAGGGATGCTCAACAGGGGAAGATCAAGTTCAACAGAGAGAACGACGCGCTGACAAAAGCCCTCGGGAATCCTGAACACGGAGGACGTGTACGAGGCATGGGGCACATTCCGTGGAAAATAGGGTTCCCCCAGAACGATGACCCGTACGGTTACAGAAGCCGTAAGAGAAAGATGGATCAGGAAGCAGATGTTGTGGCGCGGTTGGCATCGGAAATGGAGGTGATGAAGAAAACCATGAGTGTACTAGTAGCCGAAAGAGATGCAGCTCGGGTGCAGCATGAAGATCATCCAGCGGATCTCGGAAGCCAGCAGCGGAGAAGCAGCGTGGCTTCCACGGAGGCCCCACCGGAGCCTCTGGTGGTCCAAATTACTGCACCGGAGCCTCTGGTGGTCGAAATTACTTCATCGGAGCCTCCTCGCTACCCCGTGGACGATATAAAGGAGATGAAAGAATGTCATCTGTATTATCCTATCGGGAACATGTCCATGAAGGTAGCCATCGGCAGTGCTTTACCATGTTTACCTGGAGCACTCCACCACAACAACCCCATTCAAGATGGCTATGCTCGTGTCACGGTGGAGGACATAGTCCAAGGGTTTGAGGACCTGGAGATTGACATTGCTACACCTGAAGGGGAGAAAAGACTTGGAGATGTCAAGCGCCATTTCATTCTATGGCAAAAGAAGTTTATCAAGTTTCCAGGCGAGGCGCCAAGGACAACAAGTCCACCCCCCTACGGTGGTGGTGGTGGCGGTGGCGGTGGTGGTGGTGGTGGTGGTGGTGGCGGTTCACCTACACCTCCGTCACGTCAGCCGACGCCGCCCCCCAGTCCACAACGTCCGGCGGGTGATCAGCCGCCGCCCCCCAGTCCTCGTCCGGCGGGTGATCAGACGCCGCCCCCCAATCCACCTCCGGCAAAGAAGCAGAAGCAGTCCTGGATTATTAACCCGGACCCTTATGTACCTAAGACCACAAAGGTACCGGAGCCATCACTGAAGCCTCTCCCCACAAGGCCTTGGGAACGTAGTGCCGAGGAAGTCGACGCGGCCGCGGCTGCTGATTTGGAGAAATGGAAGGCGGACTGCAAGAAGAAAACAGAGCCCGAGCCCAAGCCAGTATTTTCTGATGAGCAAAAGAAGTGGGCTAAGTCATTTTTGAGCACACCGTCCCAAGCCGCGAAGAATCTGCCTAACGACTATGCACGTGAACTTCGCAGGCAGGCACTCATGTTCAAGGAGAACAAAGAGCGGGAGAAGGCCGAAAGTAAAAAAAGCGGGAAACAAGTTGCCCAGCTCGGGGAACAAAGTAAACAATCGATTGCCCCGCTTATAGTGGAAGCCTTCTGTCCTGATGCCCCCGAGATCATACAAGCTGCGGCAGCACAGGGATTGACTGTAACGAGTGCCAGAGAACAAGCGGCCAACTTAGGTATTACTCTTCGTGAACTGTTAGGCCTTGATGAGGCGCCAGTGAAGGAGGTAGTAATTACATATGTCAAGAATGGGCCTCTCGTCGAGCCTGCGGAGGAAAAGGATCTACCTCCACAAATGAAAGGTCTGCTGAAATGGTACAAGGGTTACATAAAAAATAAAAACGCCAAAGAATATATTTATGCGGAAGTTAGACATGAGCATCACTTCAAACATTACTATGTACAAATTGAACTGAGTGAATTGTTCCAGCTTTTCAATCTGCGCGAGCTCGATAAATCTATCATCAGTTGCTACGTTCTGTAAGTGATTTATTAATTTCTACCCCATCTCGTTCATATTGCCTGCACTATATATATGTCCTAACTATATTGTTGTGTCCGCTATTATACATGCAGAATGAAGATTAAGGAATGCAGAGTAAGGAACATCCATGATGTTGGGTTCATTGACCCACACATCGTTAATGGACATGTGTTGGAGCGTTACCCCGCCGACGTGGAGGCAGACCTGTGGCAGTTTCTTACAAAGCAGGAACTCAAAAGTGATATTCTATTTCCTTACCATTTTGAGTGAGTGTTTCTGTCTTGAGCACATTCTCTTTTGTTTACTCCATGCATGGTATGTGGCCGGCTAATCGATGAGTTATGCATGACGTACTGTGCATGTATCGTGTCCGCAGGTTCCACTGGATTCTGCTAGTAATTAAAGTTAACACCTCAGAATGTCTCGTCCACGACTCTGTGAATATGGATCCAAAGCTTTGGGGCGGCATGAGAAGAATGCTGCAGAAGTAATTATTTTCATTCATTTGCGCTCTATATCGATCGGCCTATTTCGTTCATTTCCTAATATCAAGTAACTAATTAATAACTCTCTTGTTCATTTAATTTTCTTTGCCTCGTAGGGTTTGGAGACGGTTCGTAGATACAAAGGTCGGTGAATTCAAAAAAGAGCTAGAATTCAAAATGTTAAAGGCTAAGAATGCTGGGGATATTCAGCCACCGGAGACCAATCTATGTGGATACTATGTCTGTGAGATGATCCGGAGATACACCTCTGAGCGGGTTCCGAGTGATACCAATGCTAAGAGGAATAACCTCCGGTGGATGCTTAGTCCAGAAGCTCGCTTCCGACCACTTCAAGAGGAACTAGCTGGATGGTTCAGCAGGGAAGTCCTCCATCCTAAAGGAGAACACTATTACGAGGACGTAGAACTTTATATGCATTAAATCATGTATGGAAACTTGTTCAAAATTGTATATGGTCATCCGATGATATTGAATATATATTGTATATTCCTCTTGAATTCTTTTTGGTTCTAATTTCAAATTTATTTGAAATTGTACATTCATATGCATGTATGTAGTACCGTAGAATATATGAAACTCCTTCAAAATTAAAATAAAGCACAAAAGAAATAAAACAATACAAATTAAACAGAAAACAGGTTTAAGGGGGGAGGTTTAGGGGGGGGGCTAAAACCCTAAACCTGCGGCGGCCTTTAGTCGCGGTTGGCCAGAAGAACCGCGACTAAAGGTCCTCCGCCCCGACGGCCACCTGGCGCCCACGTGGACGGGCCTTTAGTCGCGGTTCTTAAGCAACCGCGACTAAAGGGGGGGGGCCTTTAGTCGCGCCCGGTCGGTCGCGGTTGCGCAACCGCGACTAATGGCAGTTGCGAACCGCGACCAAAGGCCTTTTTTCCACCAGTGATGGTTTGTCAGAGCAACATCAACCCTCCCTGCCACGAATGTTGATTCTTTTAACCAGGTTTGGGAAGTGAAACATTACATACAAAACAATATTAAGATGGTAGCTTGCCGCACGTTACCTGACTAACATCAGTCTGATTAGACTATGCTTCAGCATAACAGCTAGGCCTTGCATAAGTACAACATATGCTCCTTTGTATTTTACAAATACAATGGTCTATTTTTGGACGAGAATGCTTTATTAGTATTAATAATGGTTTATTGTCAAGTGAAGGTACAAAGATCTATTTTAGTGTTTTTTTTTGCGTTAGAAGAGAGTAAGGTGCAAACCTGACTCAACTGATTTCCAGTATTTTGGATAGAGTTCCAAGTATCTACCATATACTAATTATGTGTGAAAAATTCTTAGGATGTGGCCATCTAAATTTATTTGTTTTCTTAAGCCGCACAAACCAGATTCAAAGAGTTGCAAGAAAGGGGAACTATCTGAAATGATGTTCTACCTACTAACACCTAGCGACAATCAGGTGGGTTCAAAATCGGTTGCAGAAAAGAACCAAGTGATATTATGCTCACACAGCGAATGGAAGGTGCAACTTTTAACCAAGATGGCTTCTAGATCAATGTAAAATAACAGCACCACCTCCTACCTGGTGAGATCGGGGAATTGGTTAACGCCGAGGTGGTACGTGTAGGCCCTGTGTCGATCGACGAGGCGGAAATGGAATTCTCTCAAAAGAAAAAGGGGATAGATAGATTTAGTGTGCGGGTAAAACTAGGATAGATAGATAGATAACGTGTACTACCTCTGATTGGTTTTTGCTGAAAGGATTGTGACTTTTGTCTTGCACTGAACTGAACAAGTGTCCATGCAGTTCAGAATGTGAACTTCCGTCTCATTAAACAAGAAGAGCGAGGTTGGTCCTCCGTGATGCACTTATAGATCAATTTGATGATGAGACTCATCCCATCTTGAATACCCCTCTCTACATTTGTCAACTTCCATATATACTGATGTCCACATAAATCAGCTATGTAGTCTTGATGTTTCATATATACCATCGATTTTTTTGCCTCAAGCAATAAATATGTGTTGTGCAACAAGAAGTTTTTGCTATTATTCCCATATATGTGTTGTGCAACAAATATCATGAGAGTGACCACTCTAAGATTTTTATGTTGGTAATTATGTATGGTCCTAGCCATATTTGAGAGCATAAAATAGTCAAGGTATAGTATGTACTATCATTTTTCTTTTTGTGGTTAAAAGATATGATAGTTTAGTGGCCCAAGAAGAATTTTATAGATTACTTCCCTTCTGCTGCTGTTTATGAAGCGCACAGCGGATGAGGTGACAGTGGATGAGGTGAGCGTGCTCCTCTCGTACTCGCCGCACTGTCAGAGGGAGGCATCAAAGACACGCCGCCGCCAGGGCCGACATGTGCGGCAATTTCTATTGTAGTATCTTATACTGCCATGCAGCAAGATGCTTCTGTCGACGGTATTATATTGTTGTGTGTTGCCTGTGATGTCATTTTAGTTTGTTTCCCATGTGATGCATCGATATATTAAATTTATCAAGAATTGCATGTATGTGTTATCCAGATAAAAAAGAAAACCAAAAGGGTCGTTCCTTTACCTGGCATTACCTAGTTCTTTCAACACATTCTCTGATTCTGATTCAATAACACTACTTAATATAGGTAACAAGTGAAAGGGGCATATTCAATCTGGCATCGCCCCAGCTTCCTCTCAGGAGGCGCACGCCCCAACCACTAGTATGCGATCAAAAGTGGGATCCCTGAGCTCAGATACCAGGTCAACGATGCAGGGAGCACGTCGTGTCATAATAATGAAGAAAAGAGGCCCGCGCCCACCGAAAGGAACTCACACGCGGAGGTCTTAGTAGGAAGCAGTACGCGTCCGATCGCGTCTCCGTCTGTACCCCAACGCCAACCCAACCACATTTATTTCTGCTATATACTACGAGTATATCCTAACCATATTTACACAACCCCGGCCGACCGAAACCCACTCGTGCACGAGCACGACGCGACCGCCGTCCCGAGGCGCCCAACTTGCCTTCCGCGCGCGCGTCTCACATTAATAACACGAAACCGATCCCCGCCCGCGCTTCCTTCTCCCTCCCCTGCTGCCTGCCTGCGCTCCACCTACGTCTTAATGGTAGCTCCGGTGGTTGCACCCACCTCCCGCTTACTGCAGCCAATATATATCGCTTCCGATCTGATCCCACCTCTCATTCATCCCGGACAAACACTTCCCAACCCCGACCAACCGCATCCACCACGCACGCAAGCTAGCCGGCCCACTGTGCTACGTACGTACGCCACCATGAGCGCCGCCGCCCAAGAAACCACGGCCGGCGGCGGCGGCGATGGCAAGCGTCAGGGACCTTGCCGCCCGGGACACCTCAAGCTTGGCTACCACATCGTGGTGTCCAACGCGGTCTACGTACTGCTGGCCCCGTTCGCCGCGGCGTTGGCGCTCCGTGCGTCCCGTCTCACCCCGTCCGACCTGGCGGCAGCGCGCGCCTACCTCCTCGCCAACCTCCACCTCGCTGTCTCCCTCGTGTCCGTCGCCACGGCCCTCGCGACGGTCTACCTCGCGCGGCGGCCGCGCGCGGTGTACCTGCTAGACTTCGCGTGCTACAAGCCCGGGCCCGACCACGTGGTCACCCGGGAGACCTTCATGAAGCAGTCCAGCAAGGCCGGGGTGTTCACCGACGACAACCTGGCGTTCCAGCGGAAGATCCTGGAGCGGTCGGGGCTCGGGCAGGGGACCTACTTCCCGGCGGCGGTGCTCAACTCGCCCCCTAACCCGTGCATGGCGGAGGCGCGGCGGGAGGCGGAGGCTGTTATGTTCGGCGCCATCGACAGCCTGCTCGCCAAGACAGGGGTGCGGGCCAGGGACATCGGCGTCGTGGTCGTCAACTGCAGCCTCTTCAACCCGACGCCGTCGCTCTCCGCCATGGTCGTCAACCACTATAAGCTCCGCGGTAACGTCGCCAGCTACAACCTCGGCGGCATGGGATGCAGCGCCGGGCTCATCTCCATCGACCTCGCCAAGCAGCTGCTCCAGGTAATTTTTTATACCACTCGAGACTCCTCCTCGAGTACGTAGCGTAGTGTTAATTTCGCGGTGGGTTAGGGAGGGTGAGCGACCGCAGGTGTGCTCGCACGTCAGCCGATGGTTGGGTAGATGGACGGCGTGGATCGAACCCAGTGGGCGGTTGAGAAGGGAAAGCAAACTTTGACTTGGTTTGACTTTTCATACTTTTTTTGTCCTGTAGACCCATGCTGTCACCGTCAACATTCGCTGCTGCTGCTATACGCGTAGGATTATCCTCGAACATTAATAGTAGTTGGTTTTAGGCTAGTTATAGTAGGAGTAACTTAACTAGTACTCCATGCAACAACAACAAAAAAAACTTAACTAGTACTAGTAACATACTCCCATCTTTCATATATATACAGGGCCTAATATGTATTTGAGGTAGCCTTTGACCAATAATAAAATTATTAGTATATGGAATGTATAATATAAAGAGTATATCATTAGAAACTTCTTTCACATATGAATTCAATGGTATGCTTTGTGTAACATGCATGTCATATATCATTGTGCTAACCCATGGTCAAGGTAACCTCGAAAAACATATTGAACCCTATATAGGTGGAAGGAAGGAGTAGCGCATTTAAAAAAATTACTTATGAGGCATGTCTTTAACGAGGAGAGATGTGTTTAAAAATAACATAATATGTTATTGTACCAATAGCGCTTTTCAAAAGAACACAAGTCTACAAGCTAATAAATGAAGCCATCTATGACACCACAACTATGTTACTATGAGGGTGCTTGGATACGTTTTAGTCCCATGACTAAAAATAGTGGGACTAAAACTTGCTAGCCTCACCCATGCTTGGATACAAATACTAAATAGACTAAAATCGAGTTAATGGGCATTTATTATCCTTCAAACCCTCCAATCCAGAACTCGCATGTGCTACAGGAGAGGAGTTGAATGAGGAGAGAGAGGACTAATCCACATTTTAGTAGGGTTCCCTTGACTAAATTTTTTTAGTCTCAAGACTAGTTCTAGCCTCTCTTTAGTCAGGGGTGATTGGAACTTTAGCCTCTAAAAAAGACTAGTTTTAGTCAGACTAAAAATAGTCCCTTGGATTCAAGCATGCTCTATGACCAGCCTTAGGTATTATTTGTAATTTCAGTTGTAGTAAGTGAGTGGCAATCAGAATCTTAATCTCGCTGAACAGAGATCTGTATCCATGATTAATTTGTTGACTACACACCTGAGGAACTATAATCTTTTTTATTTTGGTGGGCCTGCGCACCATGCGTGCTTTGGGCGTTGTTGTTAAGATGATAACATCCCATTAATTAACACTCAACCACCGCTCCAGTAGCATTCCTACGTGTACTGATCGAAACCCGTACTGTTGGTGCACCAGCTCGGGAGCGAGTGTTTCCGTTTCATTCGCTTGTCCTCCCGAAATGGTCCAGGCAGCCAGTGTTTCCCAATATTTGAGTGGTTTAAGCACCTAAATTAAGGCTATAGGTAGAGCGTTGACGTGTCCAGGGATCGATCGATCCATCGACGAGCTAGCTGATCACCACTACTTGTCCTAATAGTAACATTGATGAGGGCAGCTAGCTGACAGGAAGAGCTCGTCCAATAAATCTCGTGTTGATGAGTTGGGTCAATTATTCGTCGACGATAGCTGTCTGTTGCGAATACGGATGCACATGCCGACGTCTAGTAGTAGTAGTAGTAGTAGGCATGTGTTTTTTTGGTTGACCGATTAATTTGCTTCTGATTGGAGTTGCCATGTTGTAATGGATGCATGCAGGTCCACCGGAACTCGTACGCGCTGGTGGTGAGCATGGAGAACATCACGCTGAACTGGTACTGGGGCAACGACCGCTCCATGCTCATGTCCAACTGCCTCTTCCGCATGGGCGGCGCGGCGATCCTCCTCAGCAACCGCGCCGCCGACAAGCGCCGCTCAAAGTACCAGCTCGTGCACACCGTGCGGACGCACCACGGCGCCGACGACCGCGCCTACCGCTGCGTGTTCCAGGAGGAGGACAAGGCCGGCCGGGTCGGCGTCGCGCTCTCCAAGGACCTCATGGCCGTCGCCGGCGAGGCCCTCAAGACCAACATCACCACGCTCGGGCCCCTCGTTCTCCCCATGTCCGAGCAGATCCTTTTCCTCACCTCTCTCATCGGCAAGAAGATCTTTGGCCTCAAGATGAAGCCCTACATTCCGGACTTCAAGATGGCGTTCGAGCACTTCTGCATCCATGCCGGCGGCAGGGCGGTGCTGGACACCATCGAGAAGAACCTGGAGCTCAGTGACTGGCACATGGAGCCTTCAAGGATGACGTTGAACCGGTGGGGGAACACGTCCAGCAGCTCGCTCTGGTACGAGCTTGCGTACACGGAGGCCAAGGGACGCGTCCGGCGCGGGCACCGTGCGTGGCAGATCGCCTTCGGGTCAGGGTTCAAGTGTAACAGCGCGGTGTGGCGCGCGCTCAAAGACATTCACCCATCAAAGGAAGCGGGCAGCAACCCGTGGATTGAGGAGATCCACCGGTTCCCGGTCGAGGTGCCCAAGGTGGAGAGCGTCGTTTCATCGCCATGATAGACTCGTCAAGGTCGAGTACCAATGGTTTTCTAGAAAAGAATCTTTCTTTTCAAGTTGAAAGGTATCTGTTGAATTATTTGTATCATTGTGATGTAGCATCAAGTTAATTGATGGTTTGAGCTAGCTCAATTGATATGGAACTTCAATTGGTGTATTTTTGTTGGTTTGGCTGGGTGCCTCAGTTTGTTATAATATAAGGGAGTGACTACGTGCAAGGTGACTGTTTTTAATTTTTGGGTCAGTTGACTGACCATAATTTTTGCTCAGTCGATTTGCATGCAGCGGGACCATGGGCTGCCCCCGTCAAGTGCTACTGCAAAGTCAGATTTTTTTTTCTTTTGTACGTTGGTACAGACTGCTCTAGCATAGTGTTCAAAGCGTTTATAGGTGACGGAAGAATAGCACTCTCACACATATTTGCATGCAACGGTTAGTGATTATATGTGCAATCTCTCACACATGTATATTTATTTTTATATGCATGAATACAATACATACACATATACACATGTATATATCATTTTGAAGGGAGAGAAGGGGGGGTGCGGTACTTAAACCCATATTTGATATTTCTAACTCATTTATGTCTACTACTAATCATCGCACTAGACAACTTAATATTAGATTTTTTCGATAAATTACACAGGCCGTACTGAATGTTCTTATAGAAGCCACACAACTTTGGACCCGAATTGAGGATTGCACAAACATGCTTCATCTTTAAGCGGCTATTGAAAAATAAATGAAGTCTCACCCAAAATTTGAACTGTTAAATTAAAAATTGAGCACCTGTGTTGGTTTCACCTTAAAGAGTAAATGGTAAAAAAAATAAGAGTAAATACGAATAAAAAAAGAAACTTTATAAAAAATGAAATAGTACAATTGGTATTAACCTTAAAGAACAAAACAATGAAAACAAATAATGACAAAATTTGCACACAATTTACACAGAAATTGCGCTATTCTAAAATATGCAAGAATATGTGTATAATAAAGGAATTTTCACAAAAAAGAAAGTTTCCTAGGAAGAAATAAATTTTTTGAGAGCAATGCCCTTGGGTGCACTTTATTAAAATCAAATGACGGTTACATCAAAAACAATTTCTGGGACAAGACAATAAATTATTAGCATTGGTATTACCCTTAACGAAGAAACAAAACAAAATAAAACTGAAGCAAATTCAAAATAATAAAGTTTTCTATGAAAGAATGAACTAGTGGCTTTTGTATTACCCTTCAATAAGAAAGAAGATGAAATAAATACTAAAACGGACTCAAAGTAGTGAAATTTCCAAAGAAAAAATGAATTTGTGAAATTGGTATTACGATTTAAGAAAAAAAACACAAAACAAATCTAAATCAGACAATTACAAATTTACACACGATATACATAAAAAATGCGCGTTATAAGAATACACAAGAATAAGCATATGAAAGTGAATTTTTTTTCAAAAAAAAAATTCCTATGTACGATTGAATTAATGACATTCGTATTACATTAAAAAAAGAAAAAAAATGAAATAAATACTAAAACAAAACCAAAATAATGAAATTTTCTAAGGAAGAATGAATTGGTGGGCGTTTGATACGTCTCCAATGTATCTATAATTTTTTATTGTTCCACGCTATTATATTACCTGTTTTGGATGTTTAATGGGCTTTACTATACACTTTTATATCATTTTTGGGACTAACCTACTAACCGTAGGCCCAGCCCAAATTGTTGTTTATTGCCTATTTCAGTGTTTCGCAGAAAAGGAATATCAAACGGAATGAAACCTTCGGGAGAGTTATTTTTGGAACGGAATCAATCCAGGAGACTTGGAGTAGACGTCAGGGAAGCAACGAGGAAGCCACGAGGCAGGGAGGCACGCCCTACCCCCCTGGGCGTGCCCCCCGCCCTTGTGGGCCCCTCATGGCTCCCCTGTATGACTTCTTTCGTCTATATATGTCTATATTGTTGGGGAACATTGCATAAAATAAAAAATTTCCTACGTTCACCAAGATCAATCTATGAGTTCATCTAGCAACGAGAAAGAGAAGTGCATCTACATACCCTTGTAGATCGCGTGCGGAAGCGTTCAAGAGAACGGGGTTGAGGGAGTCGTTCTCGTCGTGATCCAAATCACCGGAGATCCTAGCGCCGAACGGACGGCACCTCCGCGTTCAACACACGTATGGTCAGCGTGACGTCTCCTCCTTCTTGATCCAGCAAGGGGGGGAGGAGAGGTTGATGAATATCCAGTAGCACGACGGCATGGTGGTGGATGCAGCAGGGCTCCGGCAGGGCTTCGCCAAGCAACTATGGGAGGAGGAGGTGTAGCAGGGAGGGGAGGGAGGCGCCAGGGTGTTGGGTGCGGCTGCCCTCCCACCCCCCCCCTCTTTATATAGGGACCCCAAGGGGGGCGCCGGCCCTAGAGATGGGATCTCTAGGGGGGCGGCGGCCAAGGGGGGTGGAGTGCCCCCCAAGGCAAGTGGAGGCGCCCCCTCCCCTAGGGTTCCCAACCCTAGGCGCAGAGGGGAGCCCAGGAGGGCGCACCAGCCCACTAGGGGCTGGTTCCCCTCCCACTTCAGCCCATGGGGCCCTTAGGGATAGGTGGCCCCACCCGGTGGACCCCCGGAACCATTCTGGTGGTCCCGGTACAATACTGGTGACTCCCGAAACTCTCGATGGCCGAAACTGCACTTCCTATATATAATTCTTTACCTCTGGACCATTCCGGAACTCCTTGTGACTTCCGGGATCTCATCCGAGACTCCGAACAACTTTCGGTTTGCTGCATACTCATATTCATACAACCCTAGCGTCACCAAACCTTAAGTGTGTAGACCCTACGGGTTCGGGAGATATGCAGACATGACCGAGACGGCTCTCCGGTCAATAACCAACAGCGGGATCTGGATACCCATGTTGGCTCCCACATACTCCTCGATGATCTCATCGAATGAACCACGATGTCGAGGATTTAAGCAACCCCGTATACAATTCCCTTTGTCAATCGGTACGTTACTTGCCCGAGATTCGATCGTCGGTATCCCAATACCTCGTTCAATATCGTTACCGGCAAGTCACTTTACTCGTACCGTAATGCATGATCCCGTGACCAGACACTTGGTCACTTTGAGCTCATTATGATGATGCACTACCGAGTGGGCCCAGAGATACCTCTCCGTCATACGAGTGACAAATCCTAGTCTCGATCCGTGTCAACCCAACAGACACTTTCGGAGATACCTGTAGTGCACCTTTATAGTCACCCAGTTACGTTGTGACGTTTGGTACACCCAAAGCACTCCTACGGTATCCGGGAGTTACACGATCTCATGGTCTAAGGAAAAGATACTTGACATTGGAAAAGCTCTAGCAAACGAACTACACGATCTTTGTGCTATGCTTAGGATTGGGTCTTGTCCATCACATCATTCTCCTAATGATGTGATCCCGTTATCAATGACATCCAATGTCCATAGTCAGGAAACCATGACTATCTGTTGATCAACGAGCTAGTCAACTAGAGGCTCACTAGGGACATGTTGTGGTCTATGTATTCACACGTGTATTACGATTTCCGGATAATACAATTATAGCATGAATAAAAGACAATTATCATGAACAAGGAAATATAATAATAATCCTTTTATTATTGCCTCTAGGGCATATTTCCAACAGTCTCCCACTTGCACTAGAGTCAATAATCTAGTTACATTGTGATGAATCGAACACCCATAGAGTTCTGGTGTTGATCATGTTTTGCTCGCGGAAGAGGTTTAGTCAACGGATCTGCGACATTCAGATCCGTATGTACTTTGCAAATATCTATGTCTCCATCTTGAACATTTTCACGGATGGAGTTGAAACGACGCTTGATGTGCCTGGTCTTCTTGTGAAACCTGGGCTCCTTGGCAAGGGCAATAGCTCCAGTGTTGTCACAGAAGAGAGTGATCGGCCCCGACGCATTGGGTATGACTCCTAGGTCGGTGATGAACTCCTTCATCCATATTGCTTCATGCGCTGCCTCCGAGGCTGCCATGTACTCCGCTTCACATGTAGATCCCGCCACGTCGCTCTGCTTGCAACTGCACCAGCTTACTGCTCCACGATTCAACATATACACGTATCCGGTTTGTGACTTAGAGTCATCCAGATCTGTGTCGAAGCTAGCATCGACGTAACCCTTTATGACGAGCTCTTCGTCACCTCCATAAACGAGAAACATGTCCTTTATCCTTTTCAGGTACTTAAGGATATTCTTGACCGCTGTCCAGTGTTCCTTGTCGGGATTACTTTGGTACCTTCCTACCAAACTTACGGCAAGGTTTACATCAGGTCTGGTACACAGCATGGCATACATAATAGATCCTATGGCTGAGGCATAGGGGATGACACTCATCTCTTCTTTATCTTTTGCCGTGGCCGGGCATTGAGCCGAGCTCAATCTCACACCTTGCAATACAGGCAAGAACCCTTTCTTGGACTGATCCATTTTGAACTTCTTCAAAATCTTATCAAGGTATGTGCTTTGTGAAAGACCTATGAGGCGTCTCGATCTATCCCTATAGATCTTGATGCCTAATATGTAAGCAGCTTCTCCAAGGTCCTTCATTGAAAAACACTTATTCAAGTAGGCCTTAATGTTGTCCAAAAGTTCTATATCATTTCCCATCAAAAGTATGTCATCTACATATAATATGAGAAATGCTACAGAGCTCCCACTCACTTTCTTGTAAACGCAGGCTTCTCCATAAGTCTGCATAAACCCAAACGCTTTGATCATCTCATCAAAGCGAATGTTCCAACTCCGAGATGCTTGCACCAGCCCATAAATGGATCGCTGGAGCTTGCATACCTTGTTAGCATTCTTAGGATCGACAAAACCCTCCGGCTGCATCATATACAGTTCTTCCTTAAGATAGCCGTTAAGGAATGCCGTTTTGACGTCCATCTGCCATATCTCATAATCATAGTATGCGGCAATTGCTAACATGATTCGGACGGACTTCAGCTTCGCTACGGGAGAGAAAGTCTCATCGTAGTCAACCCCTTGAACTTGCCGATAACCCTTAGCGACAAGTCGAGCTTTATAGATGGTAATATTACCATCCGCGTCCGTCTTCTTCTTAAAGATCCATTTGTTTTCTATCGCTCGCCGATCATCGGGCAAGTCTGTCAAAGTCCATACTTTGTTTTCATACATGGATTCTATCTCGGATTGCATGGCTTCAAGCCATTTTTGGAATCTGGGCCTGCCATCGCTTCTTCATAGTTCGAAGGTTCACCGTTGTCTAACAACATGATTTCCAGGACAGGGTTGCCATACCACTCTGGTGTGGAACGTGTCCTTGTGGACCTACGAAGTTCTATAGCAACTTGATCCGAAGTACCTTGATCATCATCATTAATTTCCTCTCCAGTCGGTGTAGGCACCACAGGAACATTTTCCTGAGCTGCACTACTTTCCGGTTCAAGAGGTAGTACTTCATCGAGTTCTACTTTCCTCCCACTTACTCCTTTCGAGAGAAACTCTTTTTCCAGAAAGGATCCGTTCTTGGCAACAAAGATCTTGCCTTCGGATCTAAGGTAGAAGGTATACCCAATGGTTTCCTTAGGGTATCCTATGAAGACGCATTTTTCCGACTTGGGTTCGAGCTTTTCAGG
This sequence comes from Triticum aestivum, assembly GCF_018294505.1. Classification (NCBI taxonomy): domain Eukaryota; kingdom Viridiplantae; phylum Streptophyta; class Magnoliopsida; order Poales; family Poaceae; genus Triticum; species Triticum aestivum. The sequence goes on from NC_057810.1 coordinate 80,902,264, forward strand.
TTGAAGTTTCTTGACATAAGCATCGCATCCCCAAACTTTTAGAAACGACAGCTTAGGTTTCTTCCCAAACCATAATTCATACGGTGTCGTCTCAACGGATTTAGACGGAGCCCTATTTAAAGTGAATGTAGCTGTCTCTAGAGCGTATCCCCAAAATGATAGCGGTAAATCGGTAAGAGACATCATAGATCGCACCATATCCAATAGAGTGCGATTACGACGTTCGGACACACCATTACGCTGAGGTGTTCCAGGCGGCGTGAGTTGTGAAACGATTCCACATTTTCTTAAGTGTGTACCAAATTCGTGACTTAAATATTCTCCTCCACGATCTGATCGTAAGAACTTTATCTTTCGGTCACGTTGATTCTCTACTTCATTCTGAAATTCCTTGAACTTTTCAAAGGTCTCAGACTTGTGTTTCATCAAGTAGACATACCCATATCTACTTAAGTCATCAGTGAGAGTGAGAACATAATGATATCCTCCGCGAGCCTCAACGCTCATTGGACCACACACATCAGTATGTATGATTTCCAATAAGTTGGTTGCTCGCTCCATTGTTCCGAAGAACGGAGTCTTGGTCATTTTGCCCATGAGGCATGGTTCGCATGTGTCAAATGATTCATAATCGAGAGACTCTAAAAGTCCATCAGCATGGAGCTTCTTCATGCGCTTGACACCAATGTGACCAAGGCGGCAGTGCCACAAGTATGTGGGACTATCGTTATCAACTTTACATCTTTTGGTATTCACACTATGAATATGTGTAACATTACGTTCGAGATTCATTAAGAATAAACCATTGACCATCGGGGCATGACCATAAAACATATCTCTCATATAAATAGAACAACCATTATTCTCGGATTTAAATGAGTAGCCATCTCGCATTAAACGAGATCCAGATACAATGTTCATGCTCAAACTTGGCACTAAATAACAATTATTGAGGTTTAAAACTAATCCCGTAGGTAAATGTAGAGGTAGCGTGCCGACGGCGATCACATCGACCTTGGAACCATTCCCGACGCGCATCGTCACCTCGTCCTTCGCCAGTCTCCGCTTATTCCGCAGCTCCTGCTGTGAGTTACAAATATGAGCAACGGCACCGGTATCAAATACCCAGGAGTTACTACGAGTACTGGTAAGGTACACATCAATTACATGTATATCAAATATACCTTTAGTGTTGCCGGCCTTCTTGTCCGCTAAGTATTTGGGGCAGTTCCGCTTCCAGTGACCCTTCCCTTTGCAATAAAAGCACTCAGTCTCAGGCTTGGGTCCATTCTTTGACTTCTTCCCGGCAACTGGCTTACCGGGCGCGGCAACATCTTTGCCGTCCTTCTTGAAGTTCTTCTTACCCTTGCCCTTCTTGAACTTGGTGGTTTTATTGACCATCAACACTTGATGTTCTTTCTTGATTTCTACCTCTGCTGACTTCAGCATTGAAAATACTTCAGGAATAGTTTTCACCATCCCCTGCATATTGTAGTTCATCACAAAGCTCTTGTAGCTCGGTGGGAGCGACTGAATGATTCTGTCAATGACCGCCTCGTCTGGGAGGTTAATGTCCAGCTGGGACAGGCGGTTGTGCAACCCAGACATTTTGAGTATGTGCTCACTGACAGAACTGTTTTCCTCCATCTTACAACTATAGAACTTGTCGGAGACTTCATATCTCTCGACCCGGGCATGAGCTTGGAAAACCATTTTCAGCTCCTCGAACATCTCATATGCTAAATGTTGCTCAAAACGCTCTTGGAGCCCCGGTTCTAAGCTGTAAAGCATGCCGCACTAAACGAGGGAGTAATCATTAGCACGTGACTGCCAAGCATTCATAACGTCTTGGTTTTCTGGGATGGGTGCTTCACCTAGCGGTCCTTCTAGGACATATGCTTTCTTGGCAACTATGAGGATGATCCTCAGGTTCCGGACCCAGTCTGTATAGTTGCTACCATCATCTTTCAGCTTGGTTTTCTCTAGGAACGCGTTGAAGTTCATGTTGACATGAGCGTTGGCCATTTGATCTACAAGACATATTTTGCAAAGAGTTTAGACTAAGTTCATGATAATTAAGTTCATCTAATCAAATTATTTAATGAACTCCCACTCAGATTTGACATCCCTCTAGTCATCTAAGTGTTACATGATCCGAGTCGACTAGGCCGTGTCCGATCATCACGTGAGACGGACTAGTCATCATCGGTGAACATCTCCATGTTGATCGTATCTTCCATATGACTCATGTTCGACCGGTCTCTGTGTTCTGAGGCCATGTATGTACATGCTAGGCTCGTCAAGTTAACCCTAAGTGTTTTTGCATGTGTAAAACTGTCTTACACCCGTTGTATGTGAACGTAAGGATCTATCACACCCGATCATCTTGTGGTGCTTCGAAACGATGAACTTTAGCAATGGCGCACAGTTAGGGGGAACACTTTCTTGAAATTATTATAAGGGATCATCTTATTTACTACCGTCGTTCTAAGTAAACAAGATGCATAAACATAATAAACATCACATGCAATTATATAGTAGTGACATGATATGGCCAATATCATATAGCTCCTTTGATCTCCATCTTCGGGGCTCCATGATCATCTTCGTCACCGGCATGACACCATGATCTCCATCATCATGATCTCCATCATCGTGTCTCCATGAAGTTGCTCTCCAACTATTACTTCTACTACTATGGCTAATGGTTTAGCAATAAAGTAAAGTAATTACATGGCGTTAAATCATTGACACGCAGGTCATATAATAATTAAGACAACTCCTATGGCTCCTGCCGGTTGTCATACTCATCGACATGCAAGTCGTGATTCCTATTACAAGAACATGATCTCATACATCACAATATATCATTCATCATTCATCACAACTTTTGGCCATATCACATCACATAGCAATTGCTGCAAAAACAAGTTAGACGTCCTCTAATTGTTGTTGCATCTTTTACGTGGCTGCAATTGGGTTCTAGCAAGAACATTTTCTTACCTACGAATAACCACAACGTGATTTCGTCAACTTCTATTTACCCTTCATAAGGACCCTTTTCATCGAATCCGCTCCAACTAAAATGGGAGAGACAGACACCCGCTGGCCACCTTATGCAACTAGTGCAAGTCAGTCGGTAGAACCTGTCTCACGTAAGCGTACGTGTAAGGTCGGTCCGGGCCGCTTCATCCCACAATACCGCTGAAGCAAAATAAGACTAGTAGTGGCAAGCAAGTTGACAAGATCTACGCCCACAACAGATTTGTGTTCTACTCGTGCAATAGAGAACTACGCATAGACCTAGCTCATGATGCCACTGTTGGGGAATGTTGCATAAAATAAAAAATTTCCTATGTTCACCAAGATCAATCTATGAGTTCATCTAGCAACAAGAGAGAGAAGTGCATCTACATACCCTTGTAGATCGCGTGCGGAAGCGTTCAAGAGAACGGGGTTGAGGGAGTCGTTCTCGTCGTGATCCAAATCACTGGAGATCCTAGCGCCGAACGGACGGCACCTCCGCGTCCAACACACGTACGGTCAGTGTGACATCTCCTCCTTCTTGATCCAGCAAGGGGGGAAGGAGAGGTTGATGAAGATACAGCAGCACGACGGCGTGGTGGTGGATGCAGCAGGGCTCCGGCAGGGCTTCGCCAAACAACTACGGGAGGAGGAGGTGTAGCAGGGAGGGGAGGGAGGCGCCAGGGTGTTGGGTGCGGCTGCCCTCCCACCCCCTCTTTATATAGGGACCCCAAGGGTGGGCGGCCCTAGAGATGGGATCTCTAGGGGGCGGCCAAGGGGGGTGGAGTGCCCCCCAAGGCAAGTGGAGGCGCCCCCTCCCCTAGGGTTCCCAACCCTAGGCGCAGAGGGGGGGCCAGGGGGGGCGCACCAGCCCACTAGGGGCTGGTTCCCTTCCCACTTCAGCCCATGGGGCCCTCCGGGATAGGTGGCCCCACCCGGTGGACCCCCGGGACCCTTCCGGTGGTCCGGTACAATATCGGTGACCCCCGAAACTCTCCCGATGGCCGAAACTGCACTTCCTATATATAATTCTTTACCTCCGGACCATTGCGGGACTCCGAACAACTTCCGGTTTGCTGCATACTCATATTCATACAACCCTAGCGTCACCTAACCTTAAGTGTGTAGACCCTACGGGTTCGGGAGACATGCAGACATGACCGAGATGGCTCTCCGGTCAATAACCAACAGCGGGATCTGGATACCCATGTTGGCTCCCACATACTCCTCGATGATCTCATCGGATAAACCATGATGTCGAGGATTTAAGCAACCCCGTATACAATTCCCTTTGTCAATCGGTACATTACTTGCCCGAGATTCGATCATCGGTATCCCAATACCTCGTTCAATCTCATTACCGGCAAGTCACTTTACTCGTACCGTAATGTTGGGGAACGTAGCAGAAATTCAAAATTTTCCTACGTGTCACCAAGATCTATCTATGGAGAAACCAGCAACGAGGGGAAGGAGAGTGCATCTACATACCCTTGTAGATCGCTAAGCGGAAGCGTTCAAGAGAACGGGGTTGAAGGAGTCGTACTCGTCGTGATCCAAATCAACGGAGATCCTAGTGCCGAACGGACGACACCTCCGCGTTCAACACACGTACAGCCCGGTGACGTCTCCCATGCCTTGATCCAGCAAGGAGAGAGGGAGAGGTTGAGGAAGACTCCATCCAGCAGCAGCACAACGGCGTGGTGGTGGTAGAGGAGCGTGGCAATCCTGCAGGGCTTCGCCAAGCACCTGCGGGAGAGGAGGAGGTGTCACGGGAGGGAGGGAGGCGCCAGGGCTTCAGGTGCGGCTGCCCTCCCTCCCCTCCACTATATATAGGGGCAAGGGAGAGGGGGAGGGCGCAGCCTTGCCCCTTCCTCCAAGGAAGGGGTGTGGCCAAGGGGGGAAGGAGTCCATCCTCCCCAAGGCACCTCGGAGGTGCCTTCCCCTTTTAGGACTCTCCCCTCCCCAAGTCTCCTTGGCGCATGGGCCTCTTGGGGCTGGTGCCCTTGGCCCATATAGGCCAAGGCGCACCCCCTACAGCCCATGTGGCCCCCCGGGGCAGGTGGACCCCCCCGGTGGACCCCAGACCCCTTTCGGCACTCCCGGTACAATACCGATAAAGTGCGAAACTTTTCCGGTGACCAAAATAAGACTTCCCATATATAAATCTTTACCTCCGGACCATTCCAGAACTCCTCGTGACGTCCGGGATCTCATCTGGGACTCCGAACAACATTCGGTAACCACATACAAACTTCCTTTATAACCCTAGCGTCATCGAACCTTAAGTGTGTAGACCCTACGGGTTCGGGAACCATGCAGACATGACCGAGACGTTCTCCGGTCAATAACCAACAGCGGGATCTGGATACCCATGTTGGCTCCCACATGTTCCACGATGATCTCATCGGATTAACCACGATGTCAAGGACTCAATCGATCCCGTATACAATTCCCTTTGTCTAGCGGTATTGTACTTGCCCGAGATTCGATCGTCGGTATACCGATACCTTGTTCAATCTCGTTACCGGCAAGTCTCTTTACTCGTTCCGTAACACATCATCCCGTGATCAACCCCTTGGTCACATTGTGCACATTATGATGATGTCCTACCGAGTGGGCCCAGAGATACCTCTCCGTCACAAGGAGTGACAAATCCCAGTCTCGATTCGTGCCAACCCAACAGACACTTTCGGAGATACCTGTAGTGCACCTTTATAGCCACCCAGTTACGTTGTGACGTTTGGTACACCCAAAGCATTCCTACGGTATTCGGGAGTTGCACAATCTCATGGTCTAAGGAAAAGATACTTGACATTAGAAAAGCTTTAGCATACGAACTACACGATCTCTGTGCTAGGATTAGGATTGGGTCTTGTCCATCACATCATTCTGCTAATGATGTGATCCCGTTATCAATGACATCCAATGTCCATGGTCAGGAAACCGTAACCATCTATTGATCAACGAGCTAGTCAACTAGAGGCTTACTAGGGACATGGTGTTGTCTATGTATTCACACATGTATCTGAGTTTCCTAACAATACAATTATAGCATGGATAATAAACGATTATCATGAACAAGGAAATATGATAATAACTTATTTATTATTGCCTCTAGGGCATATTTCCAACAGTCTCCCACTTGCACTAGAGTCAATAATCTAGTTCACATCGCTATGTGATTAACGCTGACAGGTCACATCGCCATGTGACCAACATCCAAAGAGTTTACTAGTGTCTAAACTAGTTCACATCATCATGTGATTAAGACTCAATGAGTTCTGGGGTTTGATCATGTTTTGCTTGTGAGAGAAGTTTTAGTCAACGGGTCTGCAACATTCAGATCCGTATGTACTTCGCAAATCTCTATGTCATATTGTAAATGCTGCTTCCATGCTCCACTTGGAGCTATTCCAAATGGTTGCTCCACTATACGTATCCGGTTTGCTACTCAGAGTTATTCGGATAGGTGTTAAAGCTTGCATCGACGTAAACCTTTACGCTGAACTCTTTATCACCTCCATAATCGAGAAACATGTCCTTATTTACTCCAAGGACAATTTTGACCGCTGTCCAATGATCCATTCCTGGATCATTCTTGTACCCCTTGACTGACTCATGGCAAGGCACACTTCCGATGCGGTACACAGCATAGCATACTATAGAGCCTACGTTTGAAGCATAGGGGACGGCATTCGTCCTTTCTCTCTCTTCTGCCGTGGTCGAGCTTTAACTCTTAACTTCATACCTTACAACTCAGGCAAGAACTCCTTCTTTGACTGATCCATCTTGAACACCTTCAAGATCATGTCAAGGTATGTGCTCATTTGAAAGTACCATTAAGTGTTTTTGATCCATCCTCATAGATCTTGATGCTCAATGTTCAAGTAGCTTAATCCAGGTTTTCTATTGAAAAAAACTTTTCAAATAACCCTATATGCTTTTCAGAAATTCTACATCATTTCTGATCAACAATATGTCAACAACATATACTCATCAGAAATTCTATAGTGCTCCCACTCACTTCTTTGGAAATACAAGTTTCTCATAAACTTTGTATAAAGCAAAAATCTTTGATCATCTCATCAAAGCGTACATTCCAACTCCGAGATGCTTGCTCCAGTCCTTAGAAGGATCGCTGGAGCCAGCATACCTTTTAGCATCCTTAGGATCGACAAAAACTTTCTGATTGTATCACATACAACCTTTCCTTACGAAGACTGGTAAGGAAACTTGTTTTGACATCCATCTGCTAGATTTCATAAATGCAGCTAATGCTAACATGATTCCGACGGACTTAAGCATCGCGACGGATGAGAAAAACTCATCGTAGTCAACTCCTTGAACTTGTGAAAAACTCTTCGCCACAAGTCGAGCTTCATAGACGGTGACATTACCGTCCACGTCCGTCTTCTTCTTAAAGATCCATTTATCTCAATGACTTGCCGATCTTCGGGCAAGTCCACCAAAGTCCATGCTTTGTTCTGATACATGGATCCTATCTCGGATTTCATGGCTTCTAACCATTTGTCGGAATTTGGGCCCACCATCGCTTCTCCATAGCTCGTAGGTTCATTGTTGTCTAGCAACATGACCTTCAAGACAGGATTACTGTACCACTCTGAAGTAGTACGTATCCTTGTCATCCTACGAGGTACGGCAGTGACTTGATCCGAAACTTCATGATCACTATCATAAGCTTCTACTTCAATTGGTGTAGGCGCCACAGGAACAACTTCCTGTGCCCTGCTACACACTAGTTGAAGTGATGGTTCAATAACCTCATCGAGTCTCCACCATCCTCCCACTCAATTCTCGAGACAAACTTTTCCTCGAGAAAGGACCCGATTCAAGAAACAATCCCTATTGCTTTCGGATCTGAGTTAGGAGGTATACCCCAACTGTTTTGGGTGTCTTATGAAGATGCATTTTATCCGCTTTGGGTTCGAGCTTATCAACCTAAAACTTTTCCACATAAGCGTCGCAGCCCCAAACTTTTGAGAAACGACAACTAAGGTTTCTCCAAACCACAGTTCAAACGGTGTCGTCTCAACGGAATTACGTGGTGCCCTATTTAAAGTGAGTGCGGTTGTCTCTAATGCCTAACCCATGAACGATAGTGGTAATTCGATAAGAGACATCATGGCACGCACCATATCCAATAGGGTGCAACTATGATGTTTGGACACACCATCACACTATGGTGTTCCAGGCGGTATTAATTGTGAAACAATTTCCACAATGTCTTAATTGCGTGCCAAAGCTCGTAACTTAGATACTCATCTCTATGATCATATCATAGTCATTTTATCCTCTTGTCACGATGATCTTCAACTTCACTCTGAAATTACTTGAACCATTCAATAATTCAGACTTGTGTTTCATCAAGTAAATATACTCAACATCCATTCGAATCATCTGTGAAGTAAGAACATAACGATATTCACTGCATGCCTCAGCACTCATTGGACTGCACACATCAAAATGTGTTTCTTCCAACAGGTTGCTATCTTGTTCCATCGTACTGGAAACGAGGCTTTTCAGTCATCTTGCCCATGTGGTATGATTTGCATATCTCAAGTGATTCAAAATCAAGTGAGTCCAAACGATCCATCTGCATGGAGTTTCTTCATGCGTATACACCAATAGACATGGTTCGCATGTCTCAAACTTTTCAAAAACGAGTGAGTCCAAAGATCCATCAACATGGAGCTTCTTCATGCGTTTTATACCAATGTGACTTACATGACAGTGCCATAGGTAAGTGGTACTATCGTTACTATCTTATATCTTTTGGCATGAAAATGTGTATCACTACGATCGAGATTCAATAAACCATTCCTTTAGGTGCAAGACCATTGAAGGTATTATTCAAATAAATAGAGTAACCATTATTCTCCTTAAATGAATAACCGTATTGCGATAGACATAATCCAATCATGTCTATGCTCAACGCAAACACCAAATGACAATTATTCAGGTTCAATACTAATCTTGATGGTAGAGGGAGCGTGCGATGTTTGATCACATCAAACTTGGAAACACTTCCAACACATATCGTCAGCTCACCTTTAGCTAGTCTCCGTTTATTCCGTAGCTCTTTTATTTCGAGTTACTAACACTTAGCAACCGAACCGGTATCTTAATACCCTGGTGCTACTAGGAGTACTAGTGAAGTACACATTAACATAATGTATATCCAATATACTTCTATCGACCTTGCCAGCCTTCTCATCTACCAAGTATCTAGGGTAATTCTGCTCTAGTGACTGTTCCCCTTATTACGGAAGCACTTAGTCTCGGGTTTGGGTTGAACCTTGGGTTTCTTCACTAGAGCAGCAACTATTTGCCATTTCATGAAGTGTCCCTTCTTGCCCTTGCCCTTCTTGAAACTAGTGGTTTCACCAACCATCAAAAATTGATGCCCCTTCTTGATTTCTACTTTCGCGGTGTCAAACATCACAAATACCTCAAGGATCATCATATCTATCCTTGATATGTTATAGTTCATCACGAAGCTCTAGCAGCTTGGTGGCAATGACTTTGGAGAAACATCACTATCTCATATGGAAGATCAACTCCCACTCGATTTAAGTGATTGTTGTACTTCAGACAATCTGAGCACAAGCTCAATGATTGAGCTTTTCTCCCTTAGTTTGCAGGCTAAGAAAATCGTCGGAGGTCCTATACCTCTTGACGTGGGCACGAGCCTGAAATCCCAATTTCAGCCCTCGAAACATCTCATATGTTCCGCGACGTCTCGAAAAACGTCTTTGGTGCCTCAACTCTAAATCGTTTAACTGAACTATCACGTAGTTATCAAAACGTGTATGACCGATGTTCGCAACATCCACAGACGACGATTGGGGTTCAGCACACTAAGCGGTGCATTGAGGACATAAGCTTTCTACTGTCCGCATAATCGCTACTGTCAACTTTCAACTATATTTCCTCTAGGAACATATCTAAAACAGTAGAACTAAAGCGCGAGCTATGACATAGTTTGCAAAGATTTTTGACTATGTTCAGGATAATTAAGTTCATCTAATGAACTCCCACTCAGATAGACATCCCTCTAGTCATCTAAGTGATTACATGATCTGAGTCAACTAGGCCGTGTCCGATCATCACGTGAGACGGACTAGTCATCATCGGTGAACATCTTCATGTTGATCGTATCTACTATACGACTCATGCTCGACCTTTTGGTCTCTTGTGATCCGAGGTCATGTCTGTACATGCTAGGCTCGTCAAGTTAACCTAAGTGTTCTACGTGTGTAAATCTGGCTTACACCCATTGTATGTGAACGTAAGAATCTATCACACCCGATCATCACGTGGTGCTTCGAAACGACGAACTTTCGCAACGGTGCACAGTTAGGGGGAACACCTTCTTGAAATTTTAATGAGGGATCATCTTATTTACTACCGTCGTTCTAAGCAAATAAGATGCATAAACATGATAAACATCACATGCAATCAAATAGTGACATGATATGGCCAATATCATTTTGCTCCTTTTGATCTCCATCTTCGGGGCTCCATGATCATCATCGTCACCGGCATGACACCATGATCTCCATCATCATGATCTCCATCATCGTGTCTTCATGAAGTTGTCTCGCCAACTATTACTTCTACTACTATGGCTACCGGTTAGCAATAAAGTAAAGTAATTACATGGCGTTGTTTAATGACACGCAGGTCATACAATAAATTAAGACAACTCCTATGGCTCCTGCCGGTTGTCATACTCATCGACATGCAAGTCGTGATTCCTATTACAAGAACATGATCAATCTCATACATCACATATCATTCATCACATTCTTCTTGGCCATATCACATCACATAGCATACCCTGCAAAAACAAGTTAGACGTCCTCTAATTGTTGTTTGCATGTTTTACGTGGCTGCTATGGGTTTCTAGCAAGAACGTTTCTTACCTACGCAAAACCACAACATGATATGTCAATTGCTATTTACCCTTCATAAGGACCCTTTTCATCGAATCCGTTCCGACTAAAGTGGGAGAGACTGGCACCCGCTAGCCACCTTATGCACCAAGTGCATGTCAGTCGGTGGAACCTGTCTCACGTAAGAGTACGTGTAAGGTCGGTCCGGGCCGCTTCATCCCACAATACCGTCGAAACAAGATTGGACTAGTAACGGTAAGCATATTGAACAAAATCAACGCCCACAACTACTTTGTGTTCTACTCGTGCAAAGAATCTACGCAATAGACCTAGCTCATGATGCCACTGTTGGGGAACGTAGCAGAAATTCAAAATTTTCCTACGTGTCACCAAGATCTATCTATGGAGAAACCAGCAACGAGGGGAAGGAGAGTGCATCTACATACCCTTGTAGATCGCTAAGCGGAAGCGTTCAAGAGAACGGGGTTGAAGGAGTCGTACTCGTCGTGATCCAAATCACCGGAGATCCTAGTGCCGAACGGACGGCACCTCCGCGTTCAACACACGTACAGCCCGGTGACGTCTCCCATGCCTTGATCCAGCAAGGAGAGAGGGAGAGGTTGAGGAAGACTCCATCCAGCAGCAGCACAACGGCGTGGTGGTGGTGGAGGAGCGTGGCAATCCTGCAGGGCTTCGCCAAGCACCTGCGGGAGAGGAGGAGGTGTCACGGGAGGGAGGGAGGCGCCAGGGCTTCAGGTGCGGCTGCCCTCCCTCCCCTCCACTATATATAGGGGCAAGGGAGAGGGGGAGGGCGCAGCCTTGCCCCTTCCTCCAAGGAAGGGGTGCGGCCAAGGGGGGAGGAGTCCATCCTCCCCAAGGCACCTCGGAGGTGCCTTCCCCTTTTAGGACTCTCCCCTCCCCAAGTCTCCTTGGCGCATGGGCCTCTTGGGGCTGGTGCCCTTGGCCCATATAGGCCAAGGCGCAACCCCCTACAGCCCATGTGGCCCCCCGGGGCAGGTGGACCCCCCCGGTGGACCCTCAGACCCCTTTTGGCACTCCCGGTACAATATCGATAAAGTGCGAAACTTTTCCGGCGACCAAAATAAGACTTCCCATATATAAATCTTTACCTCCGGACCATTCCGGAACTCCTCGTGACGTCCGGGATCTCATCCGGGACTCCGAACAACATTCGGTAACCACATACAAACTTCCTTTATAACCCTAGCGTCATCGAACCTTAAGTGTGTAGACCCTACGGGTTCGGGAACCATGCAGACATGACCGAGATGTTCTCCGGTCAATAACCAACAGCGGGATCTGGATACCCATGTTGGCTCCCACATGTTCCACGATGATCTCATCGAATGAACCACGATGCCAAGGACTCAATCGATCCCGTATACAATTCCCTTTGTCTAGCGATATTGTACTTGCCCGAGATTCGATCGTCGGTATACCGATACCTTGTTCAATCTCGTTACCGGCAAGTCTCTTTACTCGTTCCGTAACACATCATCCCGTGATCAACCCCTTGGTCACATTGTGCACATTATGATGATGTCCTACCGAGTGGGCCCAGAGATACCTCTCCGTCACACGGAGTGACAAATCCCAGTCTCTATTCGTGCCAACCCAACAAACACTTTCGGAGATACCTGTAGTGCACCTTTATAGCCACCCAGTTACGTTGTGACGCTTGGTACACCCAAACACTCCTACGGTATCCGGGAGTTGCACAATCTCATGGTCTAAGGAAAAGATACTTGACATTAGAAAAGCTTTAGCATACGAACTACACGATCTCTGTGCTAGGCTTAGGATTGGGTCTTGTCCATCACATCATTCTGCTAATGATGTGATCCCGTTATCAACGACATCCAATGTCCATGGTCAGGAAACCGTAACCATCTATTGATCAACGAGCTAGTCAACTAGAGGCTTACTAGGGACATGGTGTTGTCTATGTATCCACACATGTATCTGAGTTTCCTATCAATACAATTATAGCATGGATAATAAACGATTATCATGAACAAGGAAATATGATAATAACTTATTTATTATTGCCTCTAGGGCATATTTCCAACACGTAATGCATGATCCCGTGAGCAGACACTTGGTCACTTTGAGCTCATTATGATGACGCATTACCGAGTAGGCCCAGAGATACCTCTCCGTCATACGGAGTGACAAATCCCAGTCTCGATCCGTGTCAACCCAACAGACACTTTCGAAGATACCTGTAGTGCACCTTTATAGTCACCCAGTTACGTTGTGACGTTTGGTACACCCAAAGCACTCCTACGGTATCCGGGAGTTACACGATCTCATGGTCTAAGGAAAAGATACTTGACATTGGAAAAGCTCTAGCAAACGAACTACGCGATCTTTGTGCTATGCTTAGGATTGGGTCTTGTCCATCACATCATTCTCCTAATGATGTGATCCCGTTATCAACGACATCCAATGTCCATAGTCAGGAAACCATGACTATCTGTTGATCAACGAGCTAGTCAACTAGAGGCTCACTAGGGACATGTTGTGGTCTATGTATTCACACGTGTATTATGATTTCCGGATAATACAATTATAGCATGAATAAAAGACACTTATCATAAACAAGGAAATATAATAATAATCCTTTTATTATTGCCTCTAGGGCATATTTCCAACATATATACGACGAAAACATCCAGGAGCACAACAGATCCTGAGTTCCGCCACCGCAAGCCTCTGTAGCCACCAAAAAACAATCGGGCCCCTGTTCCGGCACCCTGCCGGAGGGGGATCCCTCACCGGTAGCCATCTTCATCATCCCGACGCTCTCCATGACGAGGAGGGAGTAGTTCACCCTCGGGGCTGAGGGTATGTTCCAGTAGCTATGTGTTTGATCTCTCTCTCTCTCTCTCTCTCGTGTTTTTGATTCGGCACGATCTTGATGTATCGCGAGCTTTGCTATTATAGTTGGATCTTATGATGTTTCTCCCCCTCTACTCTCTTGTAATGGATTGAGTTTTCCCTTTGAAGTTATCTTATCAGACTGAGTCTTTAAGGATTTGAGAACAGTTGATGTATGTCTTGCATGTGCTTATCTATGGTGACAATGCGATATTCACGTGATTCACTTGATGTATGTTTTGGTGATCAACTTGCGGGTTCAGTGACCTTGTGAACTTATGCATAGGGGTTGACACACGTTTTCGTCTTGACTCTCCGGTAGAAATTTTGATGCACTCTTTGAAGTACTTTGTGTTGGTTGAATAGATGAATCTGAGATTGTGTGATGCATATCGTATAATCATGCCCACGGATACTTGAGGTGACATTTGAGTATCTAGGTCACATTAGAGTTTTGGTTGATTTGTGTCTTAAGGTGTTATTCTAGTACGAACTCTATGATAGATCGAACGGAAAGAATAGCTTCATGTTATTTTACTACGGACTCTTGAATAGATCGATCAGAAAGTATAACTTTGAGGTGATTTCGTACCCTACAATAATCTCTTCGTTTGTTCTCCGCTATTAGTGACTTTGGAGTGACTCTTTGTTGCATGTTGAGGGATAGTTATATGATCCAGTTATGTTATTATTGTTGAGAGAACTTGCACTAGTAAAAATATGAATCCTAGGCCTTGTTTCCTATTGCAATACCGTTACGCACACTTTTATCATTAGTTACTTTGCTGTTTTTTATAATTTCAAATTACAAATAATTATATCTACCATCCATATTGCACTTGTATCACCATCTCTTCGCCGAACTAGTGCACCTATACAATTTATCATTGTATTGGGTGTGTTGGGGACACAAGAGACTCTTTGTTATTTGGTTGTAGGGTTGTTTGAGAGACCATCTTCATCCTACGCCTCTGACGGATTGATAAACCTTAGGTCATCCACTTGAGGAAAATTTGCTACTGTCCTACAAACCTCTGCTCTTGGAGGCCCAACAATTTGTACAAAAAGAAGGTTGTGTAGTAGACATCGACGTTGATAGTACCATTTAAGAAGAATGAAACTGAGAAAAAAATTAAATCAAACAATGACAAATTTTGCAGATGATACACATAAAAGTTGTGATTTAAAAATATATGCAAGAATGAACATATAAAAGTGGATTTTTTATTAAAAAATAAGTTCCATTAGTACGAATGAATTAGTGGTACTGATACTACCGTCAAGGGAATTGAAGTTTTCTAATAAAGAATGAATTAGTTGGTATTAACCTTTGTGAAGAAACAAAATGACAAAAAGAAATTGCATACGAGTTTGCATTGAAATTGCACTTTTTCTAATATGAAACAATAGTCATATACTAATGAAATTTTGACACATATTGTATAGTTCTTATGTGTATACATTTACACTCATCAAACACTCTAAAATAGCCGCAAAAGAAAAAAAACTGAAAACCAACTAATAAAGAAAAACAAAAAACAAAAGCAAAAACGCACATGTAAATAAAGAGGGAAAGGGGAAGTCTGGGTCACACATGTAGTGGGTTCAGCCCACTAAGGAATCGACTGACCCAAAATATATGGTCAGTCAAGAAAAACAGCCCAAAGCAGTGCATAGACCAGCCCAGAAAAAAAATATGAGCACTAATCTGAAGTAGAATTCAATAGTCCAAAAATTGATTGACCCAAAAGTAATTTTTAGGCGACTTGCATATAGCTAAAGTGAGAATATAATTGTGCTTAAATATGGAATTCCAAGGATCACATGATATGTATCATTTTGCATAAACACTACGAAGGTGTGCATTCCTTGGGACACATTGCAGGGGCGGACGACGCTGCGGAGGGAAGGGGAGACTACGGTGAGAGGAAAGTACATGTCGAATGCCGTTGTATCGAGAGAAGACAACAGTGGTGGCGGCGACGCCATGGCAAGGAGAGTAGATTGAGGGAATGAGATGTTAGTGTGAGTGTTGTGCCGTCTGGTGATAGAGCCAGAGAGTGAATTGTTTTTTTTCTTAAGATAAGAAGAAAAGGAATGGATGTTTGCGTATTTTATAGCAAAAAGTGCCTCTTTTCTATGAGAGAGATGTCACATACTTATTTATATAACGATAAATATCACCAATGTCTTTATGGCATCGTTTATAGCGATGACACATAATGTTGTGGCGCGGTCCTAGCCCGAGACATCCATATTTTTGGCATGTGACGTCCCTCATACCCACATGGCATCCCCATGTCATCCGTGTGACGTGATATTCATCGCCATGTCTAAATCGTGACGTCGTGGATGGGCGGATTTGATCTCCTGCGCCTAGGACTAGGAAAATTGGCGCGCGCGGGTGTCAGCAATCATGCGCGGGAAGGAAACAGGGATCGGGAGGGAAAGGAAAAGATCCATCCAGAGGTGAAGAGACGGAGTGAGTGGGAGAGAGATAGCCATGGCGGGGGAAATTAGCCGCCTCGACCTTGTCCTCTCCGGCGACCACCCAACGACAGAAGCTCCAACCTTCGCACCACCTCCCCTCCGCCCCCACCACGATCCCCTCCTCGCGTGACCCCTTCCCCCTCCTCCCGTCTGCCCCCTTTTCTCTCAAGGTCCAGCCCCCTTTTATACAAGGATTGAAATGCGACTCACTCTACTAAAAAGCACAATGCCGCTCACTCACTCATGACTAAAAACAGTCACATGCTCGCATTTAGCAACGGACCAATTGTGTATGTTTCTTTTTAATATGCGTTTATGTGTTCACTTTATATCAGAGAAAAAACCCGATGCCTTCGAATGATGCTTTGAAAATGTCGATTGACAAAGCTTTATGATGGATTGGATTAAAAACTTGTTGTGTTTTACAAAATGAGAAGAGATGCATACAAATAATTGTTCTTCTTTATATATTTCTTACATGTATTTCTATATATTTTTATTTCTGCAGAGTATGAGAGGAATGAAGATGGACAAAAGGACTCCAGTAGCAACGGTGTCGAGGTGATGTCGTTGAAAGGGGCCAAAAAATCATCGAGTTTTGTACAACAATGCATGTATATATATATGCAATCAGAACAAAATTAGAAGGCCCGTGAGGCATTCTACTGGTTATAACCAAACTTAACAACCACGCATAATGACAGGGGTAAATCGGTTTGCAGCAAGAGGCCCATGCGAACGCGAAGAAACAAAACGAATCTGCGCCGTCCACCCGCCATGTCGGTTCGAGCGACGGACCAGATCCAGCCTGGCCCCATATAACAAACAAACCCAGCCGCCTGCCTCCCTCCTCCCGTCAGATCATCCGATCTTCTCCCCCGAGCCCGATCGATCCCCTGAAACCCTAGCGCAGCAGTAGCCATGGCGACGGAGACAGAGCCCGCCGCCGCCGCGGCGCCGTGCCTCCTCCTCGGCCCTCCCCTCATCCGCGCCGCACGCCCGTCCCCCGCCACTGCCGCCGCCGCCGGTGACGACACCGACGCGTCGCACCCGTTCCTCGACCTCCTGGACGCGGCCTTCAACGCGCCGTCGGCAGAGGAGATCAAGGCCGCCCTCAAGCCGCGGAGGGCGCTCACGGAGAACTGCTCCGCCACGTACGCCAACTCGGGCAACCCCTGCCTCGACTTCTTCTTCCAGGTGGTCCCCGACACCCCGCCCGAGCGCGTGCGCTCCCTGCTCGCCGCCGCCTGGACCCACGACGCGCTCACGGCGCTCAAGCTTGCCTGCAACCTCCGCGGCGTGCGCGGCACCGGCAAGTCGGACAAGGAGGGGTTCTACGCCGCCGCGCTCTGGATGCACGAGAACCACCCCAGGACGCTCGCCTGCAACGTCGCCGCGCTCGCCGAGTTCGGCTACCTCAAGGACTTCCCCGAGCTGCTCTTCCGCCTCATCCACGGCGCCGACGTGCGCAAGGTCGCCAAGGCCGGAGTGGAGGCAGACAAGGTGCGCAGGAAGGCCAAGGCCCTGGCCAAGCAGCGGGAGGGCCTCCGCGCCAGGCTTGCCGGCCGGAAGCGCGCCCGCGAGCTGGCGCCCGAGCCGGCCAAGGCTACCTTCGGCGACTTCCTCTCGGCCGCCCTCTCCAAGTTCGGCAAGGGCAAGCCCGTGGAGGTGGAGACCGCCCCTGCCGCGGTCGAGGAGCCGAAGCCGGAGGCAATGGAGATTGATTCGAAGAAGACGGCGGACAAGCCGCGCCGGATGTCCAAGAAGGTCCGCAAGGTGGCCAAGCTCGCCGTGCAGTCGCTGGAGACGTACTACGGCGATCGCGCCTACCGCTTCCTGTTCGACGCCGTCGCCGACTTCTTCGCCGCGCTCCTTGCCTCGGACCTCGAGCAGCTGGCCCCCAAAGGCAAGAAGAGGAAGATTGGGCTCGCCGCCAAGTGGTGCCCCACGCCGGGCTCGTCGTTTGACCGCAGCACGCTGCTCTGCGAGGCCATCGCCCGCCGCCTCTTCCCGCGTGACTCGGACCCTGAGCTCGCCCAGCTCACGGATGACCACTACACGTACCAGGCCCTCCACCGCCTCCGCCGAGAGGTGCTCGTGCCGCTGCGCAAGGTCCTGGAGCTCCCGGAGGTGTACATGAGCGCGCAGCGGTGGTCGGAGCTGCCCTACAACCGCGTGGCCTCGGTGGCCATGCGGCGCTACAAGTTCCTCTTCAAGAAGCACGACGAGGCGCGCTTCGACAAGTACCTCGAGGACGTGGAGGAAGGCAAGGCCAAGATCTCGGCGGGCGCGCTCCTGCCGCACGAGATTGCCGCCTCCGCCTACCGCGGCGTTGAGGACAACGTGTCGGAGCTCCAGTGGCGCCGCATGGTGGACGACCTCCGCTCCAAGGGGTCGCTGCGCAACTGCATCTCGGTCTGTGACGTGTCCGGGAGCATGAACGGCACCCCGATGGAGGTGTGCGTCGCGCTGGGCGTGCTCACGTCGGAGCTCAGCGAGGAGCCATGGGCGGGCAAGGTGATCACCTTCAGCTCCACCCCCGAGATCCACCTGATCAAGGGCAAGACCCTTGCCAAGAAGATGGCCTTCGTTAAGCGCATGCAATGGAACATGAGCACCAACTTCCAGGCGGTGTTCGACCAGATCCTCCGCACGGCCGTGAACGCCCGGCTGGCGCCGGAGAAGATGATCAGGACAGTGTTCGTGTACAGCGACATGGAGTTCAACCAGGCGTCGGGGCATGGCGGCGGTGGATACTACGGATATGGATCGCGGTTATCGTCCGGGTCCTGGGACACTGACTACAACGTTATCTGCAAGAAGTTCAGGGATGCCGGGTACGGCGACGTGGTGCCGCAGATCATCTTCTGGAACCTGCGCGACTCCAAGTCGACGCCGGTGACGTCGACGCAGCCCGGGGTGGCCATGGTGAGCGGCTTCTCCAAGAACTTCCTCAAGATCTTCCTGCAGAACGACGGCGTGGTAAACCCCGAGGCCATCATGATGCAGGCCATCGCCGGCGACGAGTACCAGAAGCTGACCGTGTACGACTAGATCAGTACTTGCCGGTTGTCATCAGCTTAGTTAGAATGTTCGTGGTGTTCGATTAGCTTCTTTTTCTTCAGAATTCGTGGTGTTCGATTAGCTTCTTCAGAATTGTGAACAGCTAGTAGCTTGCTTTGCTTGATGATTAGTTTTTTTTTCGAATTTGAACCAAAATTATGCTTGCAATTTTTTTATGTTCAAAATCACATGCTTGAATTAATAATCATGCTTGGGTAGGATGATTGGAATGTTTGGATGATCAATGGTGTTTGGTAGCCTGTTTTCTGCATTCGAACATCGGAACATGGAAGTTCACCTTGCTGGCATAGGGAGAGCTGTTTCACGGGGGCCAATTTGTGATGTTTTCTGCATGCAAGAACGCAGAAACTCACTGACAATGAACGAGGAATATTAACGAGTGAAACTGTCCACAAGTTTATATTTTCATAAAACTTTGGCAGTTCCTTTTCGTAGGAGAACATTTGTAAACAGACTCCAGATGGCTGATCTTATATGCACAAAAAGATAGTAAGAGGCCATGGTAACTTAGATTTACTAGTACTAGCTAAGTGTCCGTGCGTTGCCACGGGCTAACAAATATATATATACAAAGAGAAAATTCGTGTGACATGAGAGTCAAAGGCCATTTTTATGGGATGATATCTCATGGTCATGATCTAGTAGGTACATACATCTCGTCATTGTCTTTCTTCCACACTCCATGTCTGAGCTACCACGCGACACTCGACTTCCTTCTCCCACCATGCATGCTTTTATCTCCTATTTCTCCTACCTCTACCTTGCACGACAGTACCAAGTTTCTTGTCCAACTATCATAATCTTCTCCGGTAGGGCACCCCCTTAGATTATTACTGACTTGTACATGTTGCAAATAAGATCAACGAAAATGGATACTAAATTTCTGATGAGAAATGAGAATTCAGGGTAATATCTTCCCAAGAAAATAATAATTTCAAGACAATCTTTTTATACCTTCTGTCAACATTGGGACACACATTCCACGCAATAAGCATGCAATGATGTTGATACTTGATTAATTGTCAATATATGTCTATAGTAAAGATAACTTTACTCAAAACATGTTTTTCTAAGAAGGAAGGATAATTCATATTAGAAAAAAAATAAAGGTTTGGGTTCATCCCACCAATGTTTCTCTTGTGCAACTCATCTCCGCACCTGCTCACGAGATTAGTGTGTCTCGAGCACACCACTCCCACACACCCTCACAAGAGCGGCACAACCAATCTCTGAGTGCCACTGACACACATGCATGGAGCGCTCACTCCAAGCCTGACTATACACATTCCCACGGTAGCCGAATTCAAAGAGAATCAACGGGGCATCATCCACTGCTTTCTCAGGGTCCTATTCATCATGAAATCATAGACCAAGATATTTCTCCCATCCATTTTTTAGGGAAAGGATTTTTCTCGATGTTCCTCTCATCTTCATGGTAGTAATAACCTAAAAACGCCACCAGTCAACTCCGAAGAACATGCAACATTGTGAGAGTCAAAGTCATGGTCAGTCAACTCCGTCAAGAATTTCAAATTATGTGCTATCCAATACGTACTTGTTGCCGATGGAACGACCACATGGATAGCTCCTACAATCTTCATGCAGGTTGCACAAAATTACGCCATAGGAGGTTTCAAACCTTCAATGGGCCACCCTTGGCCATCCAGCCGGTGGTTTTCCATCCTTCCTTACGCCTGACGTCTTGTGGAACCAGGCGCATCCCAGATCCACCGCCTTCCATTCAGGTCGCCACACAGAGGGGAAAAATAGAGTAGGCGGTGGCGCGGAGGAGGAGGCGGTGGTTTTCTATGTCACTGGTGTTTGTGTAGTTGTGCGTTGGAACTTCACAACATGGGGAGGACGAGGAAATGGGAGAGCAGATTGTCGATGGTGGCATGGGAAAAAGAACGCAGTCTGGGGAGGGGGTCGGTGGCTAGAACTTTGGAAAGGAAGGAAACCTGATTGTGTTTCCCTTTATTTTGTATATGGAAGTTATCGTATGGTTCATGTATGGCAACAAGTCCTATAAAAGAGAACCAAGGATTGATTGATGATTGTGTTTTATTTCATATGGAAACCGATCTGTCGGGGCTACATGTAAGTGCATTGTGACTAAGGAAGGATCAATAGATTGAATTAGATTAGAAAAAAACCAGCAGGAGGGTGGAGTTATTAATTAAGAAAAAAGTCAGTAGTGGGAGGTGGGATGAAATAAAACCGGACGAAAAAAAGTCAGTAGTGGGAGGTGGTAGTCTCCGCCGGCCAATTTTCGTCCCACCTCCACTGGTTTTTTTTCGTCCTAAAAAAATGTATGAAATTTCGTAGGTTAACCAGGGACAACTCCCACCTCCCAGGTTTTTTTCCGTCTCACCTTTCATGATATTTTTTTGTACCTCGCCCCACCTCACACTGAGCCGCCAAGAACCGCAAAAACCGCCTACCTTAGCCAAATCAACAAATCTCTCTCATTAATGTAATTTTCTTTAGGAAACAAATAATAGATTCTTTCCTACCTTAGCCAAATCAACAGATCTCTTTCATTAATGCAATTTCCTTTAGCAAACAAATAACAGATTCTTTCCTACCTTAGCCAAATCAACGGATCTCTCCCATTAATGCAATTTGCTTTAGGAAACAAATAATAGATTCTTTCCTACCTTAGCCAAATCAACGGATCTCTCTCATTAATGCAATTTTCTTTAGGAAATAAATAATAGATTCTTTCCTACCTTAGCCAAATCAACGGATCTCTTTCTTTAATGCAATTTGCTTTAGCAAACAAATAATAGATTCTTTCCTACCTTAGCCAAGTCAACGGATCTCTCCCATTAATGCAATTTGCTTTAGGAAACAAATAATAGATTCTTACCTACCTTAGCCAAATCAACGGATCTCTCTCATTAATGCAATTTTTCTTTAGGAAACAAAGAATAGATTCTTTCCTACCTTAGCCAAATCAACGGATCTCTTCCATTAATGCAATTTGCTTTAGCAAACAAATAATAGATTCTGTCCTACCTTAGCCAAATCAACGGATCTCTCCCATTAATGCAATTTGCTTTAGGAAACAAATAATATATTCTTTCCTACCATAGCCAAATCAACGGATCTCTCTCATTAATGCAATTTTTCTTTAGGAAACAAAGAATAGATTCTTTCCTACCTTAGCCAAATCAACGGATCTCTTCCATTAATGCAATTTGCTTTAGCAAACAAATAATAGATTCTTTCCTACCTTAGTCAAATCAACGGATCTCTCCTATTAATGCAATTTGCTTTAGGAAACAAATAATATATTCTTTCCTACCTTAGCCAAATCAACGGATCTCTCTCATTAGTGCAATTTTTCTTTAGGAAACAAAGAATAGATTCTTTCCTACCTTAGCCAAATCAACGGATCTCTTCCGTTAATGCAATTTGCTTTAGCAAACAAATAATAGATTCTTTCCTACCTTAGCCAAATCAACGGATCTCTCCTATTAATGCAATTTGCTTTAGGAAACAAATAATATATTCTTTGCTACCTTAGCCAAATCAACGGATCTCTCTCATTAATGCAATTTTTCTTTAGGAAACAAAGAATAGATTCTTTCCTACCTTAGCCAAATCAACGGATCTCTTCCATTAATGCAATTTGCTTTAGCAAACAAATAATAGATTCTTTCCTACCTTAGCCAAATCAACGAATCTCTCCCCGGTTCGCTGGGCGCGTTTCGGTGGGTGGGCGTGGGGGTGGGGGTAATTTGATGGAAAAAACCGGTTGAAAATAAACCGGTTGAAAATAAACCGGTTGAAAGTGGGGGGGACTATTCAACCAATTCGTCCATTAGGAGTTGAGATTTGATAACTTATTAATTATTAACGCTAGTATACTAGAAAGGGAAAAGTCCAAAAATAAACCTTGAACTTGTAGACGAAAGCTAAACCGAACCCTGAACTTGTAATCCCGGGAATCAGCACACCAAACTCATCAATCCCGGTCTCTTTTGAACCCTGAGAACATTCCCAAACAGGGATTGTGGACGTGGCAGATCAAATACCGGGATTGTTGGCTGCAGACGCGATTGGGCCGGCCCATCTGGCGTGAAGCAATGGTTTTCTTTAATTCGTTTCTATAAGGCGCGGCGTAAAAGCAAAGTAGACACTTCGGGGTATTGAACTTGCGACTAGGCTGTTAGTGATATATAATTCGAAGCTCAAACATAGTTAATAACAGACCGCAAAGTCGGCATTGAAAACATTTTTAGAGCAATTTTTTAAACGTATTTTGTTTAAATGGCTGAACATTTTTTAAAGTGCGAACTTTTTCATCAAATTCCGAATACTTTTGACAAAAGAAACATTTTTTGAAAACACAATCAGTTTTTTGTTCTCTTTTTTTCAGGGAATTATTTTCAAACCTGATTTTTTAAAAAAAATACGCAATGAAATAAAATGTTCTATAATTTTGCAAAATCTTTATTATCATTAATAAAATGTAATACTCGTGTTTGGAAAAGAATTACCGTGTCACATTTGGAAAAAAATGGAATTTCTTGAATTATTTGCGTTAAAAAATTATAATGGGTATATTTCAAAATTGTTTACATTTTGTTTCATAAATATTTAAAAAATCAGGAATGTTTTCATATATGAACGCTTCTGTTAGTTTTTTAAAATGAAGCCCTGTCTATAATCGCTAGCAGCCGTCGGGTTACTGGTAAGGTGAGGTCTTTGCTAGTGTGTTGTCCTGAGTTCAAGTCCTCCTACGTGTAACTTATTTTTGCTTCTGCTGGTATTTTTTGTCACTCCTAAGACAAGTGAGTACCCCTTAGGGGAAGACAAAGTGGGTACGTGTAGTTCTAAAAGGTGTGTATTGTGATTACGAAAATGTAAACTAGAATTTATTATCTTTACGAAAATGTAAACAAGAATTTATTATCTTTACGAAAATGAAAAAACAAAGAAAAAAAACTAAACAAGGTAGAGCAAGCGAGCGACTCTTCTAATGGGCCAGCCCAATTCGTCCTAATGTCCAGCCAGCCCCTGCCACGTCAGCAAATACCAGTTAAATACCCTCAAGGTTCAAAATAGACCGGGATTGACGAGTTCGATGTGCCGATTTTCGGGATTACAAGTTCAGGGTTCGATTTAGCTTTCGTCTACAAGTTCAAGGTTTGTTTTAGACTTTTTCCGAAAGGGAAATAACCTCCATATCCCAGGTAGCAAAAATCTGTAGTTGCTAAATCGTGACATCAGCTAAGGTTGTTATTTATTTTATTTTCACGCCATTTTCTTATTTGTGTTTGTCCTTCGGCCGACAAAAAAAGGCAACTGATGCAGCGTGCCGTATAGGATCACAACTCGCGATCACTGCGCATGCTCCTGCCACACCAAACAATGGCCCTATTTAGATTTATGGGTTAGAGTTAGCTTGGGTTAGTTTGGACTCAATTAATCAAAAAATATTTAAACAGAAGGGTTAGTTGGGTTAGATGCATCTAACCCATCCAAAAAATCTAACCCACCCAAGAGGTGCTTATTTGGGTTAGTTTTTTTCGGGATCATAAAAAACACCTTTTTTTCTCGCTCTCCCTGTAGCAGATCCCTCCCCACTTCCTAGAAGCTTCTCGTCCTCTTCCTCCCTCCCTCTCGCACCGCCCGTGAAGGTGCCTCGCCGTATCCGCGCTCCATCTAACCCTGTGATCCAAATACCTCTTTGGCTAGAGTTAGTTTAAGGTTAGTTCAGGGTTAGAATCTATCTCTAACCTCTACCTGAGTTAGAGTATCCAAACAGGGCCAATAGTTATTACTAGCTTTACCCCGCCACCGCGCTCGTCGGTACGGCATTGCTACACATTCTTATATATACATATATATGTATTCATGGTGGAACTGAAATATAGATATGGCAAAATGGAATAAATGGGATAAACCAACTACCATTACGCCTAATGCATGTTATTGAATAGAGAAGTACATAGTGGTGCAACGACGAAGAACTACTTTATTTTAGCCATAAAGGCATAGCTTGACTACGGTACAGTTTCTTCGTGAACAGAATACTACTTATTTAGATCATCAAGAAGCACTATTGGACGAAATTCCTATCCGGTGTCCTATGAGGGAATAAAATTAAATAAATATGATTAAACTTTATTAAGTGATATTCATGTTCAGGACTGTAAACGACAAAATAAAGCATCACTGCCTTCGGCATGTTTCCTTCTCCTAGAAGGGTGAGGTGATCCACAACCTAAAGATTGAAAAATCAAAAGGAAGAACTCGCCTAGAGCATGTGATCTTTATATCTGGCCATACTCATTCCAGCCAAGCAAAGTTATGCATCTTGTTTCATCAAAATTTTGTGTTGACGAAAAAGCTTATGTGTTGATCCATTTGTTGTTTGATGCTGCTACTCATGTAGTTAGGGAAAAAGATTATATGTTGATTTTTCTGTTGTTTGATTGGTTACTTTCTTTTGCGAGGGTATTTATTAGTTAGTACTCATGTTGTTGTTTATTCATTCAGTAATGTGAGTTCTGTTGTAGATCGCAAGGTGTTGGTGACTACAAATGAGATTGTTGGTTGATGCTATTGAAATGGAGAAAAAATAGCCTGTTCTTCCAAAAGAGATGGACCAGATCTTTGACTGTATTTTCTAAATAACACGAGTAGAAATGAGTGGCTGGAGGAGATTTTCTAAATCATCAGAAAGGTTGTCTTGGGGGTTCTTGTGGCAGCGACAATCATGTTGTTGATCCTATACGTTGGCTTCATGGAGGTGGGCGGGAGGGGGGGGGGGGGGTCTTTGCCCCCCTCCCCCATGCTCCATGATAACTCTTAAGTGTACCCCTAATTATTATGGTTGAATATCAAAGATTTCTTAGATTTCATGCATAACTCTGATTAGCCCCCTCAACAATCTTCATCAAGCTAAAGGGGACTAAAGAAACAAGAATAGTGATGACTAATTCGTCTGTAAATATATTCCCGAAAAGTCAAAAGCTAAGCGATAATGGTTTTGTGAAATCTTGTATGATGTTAATTGGTAAAAGGATTGGAGTTGGTTTAATATATTTCTCTAAATAACTCAATCTTTTTTACTAAGTCCGGCATAAAAATATGTCGCTGACATGAGTAAAGCTAAAGCAATAGTAGTATGAGCAATGCTTCGGTACACCCCCCTCATAAACTGTATAAAGGATAGTATGGATTTTTCATAAATTGTACTCACTTTTCTACATATATGCTGTACTTCGTATAATACCCAGCGAAACAACCCTCCCACATGGGCTCAGCCCATTTAGGTTTTTTAGTTTTAATCATCAAAAAATGGTTGTCCATAGCTGGAGGAAAACCCTATTTGACGCTCTCTGCGTCAAACAGTCGACCAATAGCACAGGGGATCGACCGATCGCACAGAGGACGCGATAAAGTGGGCCGACCCATCTCCCGCTGTAGGAAGTCCCGGTTTTGGGAACTTTCTAGAAGTTTCCCAGCCGGTTTTATCAGTTTCTAGAGGGTTCCTGAAGCGGACTTTTTTTCTTTTATTTTCTGTTTCTCTTTCCTTTTTCAGTTTTTTTTCCTGTGCTTTCAAGAATGTTCTCATAAAAACTTTGTTCACAATTTCGAAAAATGTTCTCGTTTTGAAAATTTGTTTGGGGAGTTTCAAATAATGTTCGGGCTTTCAAAATTTCTTTAGAAATTCAAAAATGTTCCCATAAAAAATTTGTTCACAATTTCGAGTTAATTTCTCTTTGCAACAAATTTTCTTTCTTTGTTTTTTTATTTCCATTTCGGGTCTTCTCATTTTTTTTAAAAATATTTTTCGTGTTTCCAAACTATTTTCTGTTTTCAAAAAATGTTCTCAAAATTCAAAAAATTGTTATTGTTACACAAAAAAGTTCAAAACTTTCAAAATTCAGAAAATGTACCTGATTTCAATTTGTTGTTCACGTATTCAACCAAAATTAATGCTACCAAATTTGTTCGGGATTTTTCAAAACTATTCTCCGTGTCAAAATTTGTTCTCAAGATTCAAAAAATGTTTGTGCTGTGAAATTTGTTCTTCGTTTCGAAATTTGTTCTCAAGATTGGAAAAATGTTCATGCTTAAAAAATTGTTCGTGCTTTGGAATTTGTTCTTCGTTTCAAAATTAGTTCTCAAGATTCAAAAAAATGTTCGTGCTTAAAAAATTGTTGGTGCTTTGGAATTTGTTCTCCGTTTCGAAATTTGTTCTCAACATTCAAAAAATGTTCGTGCTTAAAAAATTGTTCGCGCTTTGGAATTTGTTCTCCATTTCGAAATTTGTTCTCAACATTCAAAAAACGTTCGTGCTTAAAAAATTGTTCGCGCTTTGGAATTTGTTCTCAACATTCAAAAAATGTTCGTGCTTAAAAAATTGTTCGCGCTTTGGAATTTGTTCTTTGTTTCGAAATTTGTTCTCAACATTCAAAAAATGTTCGTGCTTAAAAAATTGTTCGCGCTTTGGAATTTGTTCTCTGTTTCGAAATTTGTTCTCAACATTCAAAAAATGTTCGTGCTTTAATGTTTTTTTTGCAAATTCCGAAATGTTCATGTTCTCAAAAAATCTTTGGGAAATTCAAAATTTGTTCGTTTCCATAATTTTGTTTGCATTTGTGAAAAAATTGTACGTTCAAAAAGTTACTCAAAATTTGTGTTCTAGACATCTTAAAAAAAATACTCAACATTTGTGTTTTTGAAAAACTGTTCATAATTTGGAAAATGTTCCGGTTATAATTTTTTGTTCCTGTTTTTCAGAAAATGTTTGGATTTCCAAAAAATTGTTCATAATTTAAAAATTGTGTTTGAAATTTTTTGACTTTTAAAAAATATTGTTCAAAATTAGAAAATGTTTGCATTTCAAAAATATTTACTGTTTTCAGAAAGAAAATCACGTTGAATATTTAGAAATAAGTTTATCTCATTGTGGCTTATAGTTGACACACCCTGGCTGCTATTTTAGACATCTAATCTTAGTAGTTATGGTGGCTTGTGACGTTGTTAACGAGCAAGAGCTCCTTGGTTCGATCCCTTAAGACAACACAGACAATCGCCCCCCCCCCCCGGCTCTCGCGTCGCCCCGAGTGGGCGACTCGGGGGTGACCAAACCCTAGCCTCCCGAGCCCCTCTCTCGTTCGCCTCCCCTTTCCCCGCCGCCACCTGAGGGCGCCGCCGGTCGCCATGCGGCCCCAGTGATGGTGGTGGCGAGGCCCTGCTGGCCTGCATCCGCGCAGATAGCGCTGGTTCCCAGGGCGGCGGCCCTGGATCTGGTGGGTGGCGCCGCTCTCTCCGGTGGAGGGCGCTGTGGGTGCTGGCCGTCCCTCCGGCCGTGCGGGCGGCGGTTGGACGGCGGAGGTACCTCGTTGCTGCGGGCTGCTCCGGTGGCTCCGCCAGATCGGATCTCCGGCCCCTTCCGTCTGCTCTGCATCCCCTCTCCTGTCCGGATTCAGCGCGCCCGTGCTGCAAGATCTGGCCCCTGAGGTGCGGTGGAGGGAGCTTGGAACGGGGGAATCCCCTGGTCGACTCCGCATCGACCTCGACGTCGGCGGTGCGTCGGCTCCGAATCCCCTCCTGAGGGCGCGTTGAGTTTCCCCCCCTCCACCTCCCCCTCCCCTGTTTTCCCCAGGTGAAAATCTAGGCTTTGGCCGGCTGTCGACGGCGCTCCATCGTCGTGTTCCTCCTTGGAGGCGTCTGCTAGGGGTAGGGGTTGGGTTGGGTGCCTGCAGTTCTTGGTTGGTGGCGGCTGCGGTGCAGTGCTTGCTCGGGTTTCCGGTGGTGGTGGAGATGAGGTGCTGTGCCCTGCTATCCTTCAGTGGTTGCTGCCCTGCCGCGCTCGTGCTCCGCTGGCCGGTTTACGGCATCCCCGTGTTGTGGCACGGCTTGGATGTAGAGGAGAGGGGTTCTCCTCTCTAGCATGTGCACGTCCGGGTTGTGGCACATCCAATGTTTTCCTCCTTGCAGGCACGATCCTCCTCTACTCTGCTTGTTCGGTGCCCCGTGGATGTCTCTGTATTCGTTGTTCTGGTCTGCGATGTACCTCTGGCGGTTTGGTCTTGTTTTCTTTGTAATGGCAAGTTTGCACTTTGGTCTGCCGAAGTGTGATCTCTCTTGTAATCTTTCAGTTTTTCTCCAAGCTTTGCCTTGTAATAATCAGCACCATGTATCCTAGCCGGTTGATGGCTTCATTAATTTGAAGTCGGGCTTTATGCCTTTCATCTAAAAAGTTGTGTTTTTTGTTTTTGCCGCAGACGTTTAGTTCTTGAAGTGTCGCGAATCGTATAAAGACTTGTCTGGCGTAGCGGTTAGCTCAGCGCGCCACTCATTCCGTGGTCGTGTGTTCGAATCCCAGCTTAAGCCTACTTCTTTTTGGCGTTTTTCACGTCGATCAGGCGCGGTGGCACTGCACCTGCCAATGGGCCGGCCCACGCCCAGCCGCCCTGTGCGAAAGGTCAACATCTTGCCGCAGTTAGCGGCATATAGGAGGTCCCATAGCTGGATTCAAACTACAGCCCTCACGCATACATGTCGGGCTAGCATATCTGATTTTCCTACTAACATTGTTCCTTCTTGTTTGAGAGACATAACGCCAAGAAAAAAACACAACACCTTCACTCTTTGGTTTATGTTTCTTTTTTTTGCACGGTTTTTGTTAGGGTTTCTAATTTTCAAGTTTTGTTCATAAAATACTAATATTTATTTTTTTAAAATTGTACATAAATTTCAAAAAAAAAACCATGCCATTCAAACTTGCCCAGAATGTCAAAACATGAACAATTGTTTTTATGAATGAACACAATTTTAAACATGAACATTTTTTGAAACACAGTAACAAATTTGGAATTCTAGAAAAATATGAACAAAAAGTGAACTCTGAAAAAAAATAAATTTATGAGAAATAGAAACAATGAACAGAATAAACGAAAAGTCAAAGAAGACAAAAAGATGAACAAGAGAGAAGATAAAAAAGAAAAAGAAAAACACGATTCAGGCGCGGTGGCACTGCACCTGCCAATGGGCCGGCCCACGCCCAGCCGCCCTGTGCGAAAGGTCAACATCTTGCCGCAGTTAGCGGCATATAGGAGGTCCCATAGCTGGATTCAAACTACAGCCCTCACGCATACATGTCGGGCTAGCATATCTGATTTTCCTACTAACATTGTTCCTTCTTGTTTGAGAGACATAACGCCAAGAAAAAAACACAACACCTTCACTCTTTGGTTTATGTTTCTTTTTTTGCACGGTTTTTGTTAGGGTTTCTAATTTTCAAGTTTTGTTCATAAAATACTAATATTTATTTTTTAAAAATTGTACATAAATTTCAAAAAAAAACCATGCCATTCAAACTTGCCCAGAATGTCAAAACATGAACAATTGTTTTTATGAATGAACACAATTTTAAACATGAACATTTTTTGAAACACAGTAACAAATTTGGAATTCTAGAAAAATATGAACAAAAAGTGAACTCTGAAAAAAAAAAAATTTATGAGAAATAGAAACAATGAACAGAATAAACGAAAAGTCAAAGAAGACAAAAAGATGAACAAGAGAGAAGATAAAAAAGAAAAAGAAAAACACGATTCACGACCTCCGAGAACGTCCCAAAACCAGAAAAAAAAATGGCTGGGAAGCTGAGGTTTCCAAAACCAAGAAAACCTTTTTGCAAATTTGCTTAGTGAACTATTTTTTGAAAATTTTCAAATCTATGAATATTTTGTAAAAAAATTGATGAACTCTTTTCAAATCCGTGAGCTCTTGGACCGGGCCCACACGTGCCTGCCTGGAGCAATGTCGTCGCCTAGTTAGGCCAAGGCCTAAGTGTTTTATTTAATTTTCTATTTTTTTCATTTCATTTCTTATTTTTATAATTCATTTTTCTCTTTTTTGAATACCAAAATACATGTTAACTAACTTTTTAAACTAATGATTTTAAATTCTTTTTTTCTATAATTTTTTTATTAAATGCTTTTAAAAAAACACTTACTATTTTCAATTTTATCCCTTTGTATTTATTATTTGGGGTCATTTCAAGTATGTCCAAAAAACACCATGTTCAACGTAGATTATTCAGTAAGGCTAGAACAGTTCGTCTGCGAGCACGTTATTTTTCAATATCTTTGAAATGGCCCCAATTTCCCCAGCAAAAAAGAAGAAGAAATGGACATAATTTTTTCCATGGTCTTTTAAGAGCAATTCAAGGCACCATGCCAAGTTGATTTGATTTTTGACAAATTCTGCATTTTTTGGAGTTTTCTTAGTAAAAGAAGACCGATAAAATTGTCGAACATGTGGCAACTTGCATACGGTGTCGGAATTTGTTAAACCTAGCATGGTTGCCTACCATGGGCATGCCCATCTGGGTGCAACCTCCATTGAACATGGTCTAGTTTTGAAATTTTTTAAATGACCCAAACTTTTGCAGGCTGGGGGGCATGGCCGTGGTAAGGATCCATGCCATGTTTGAACGATTTCCGACAAAATATGCAAGTTGCGACACGTCCTACCATTTATCTACCTTTTTTTAACCGAGAGAACTCCAGAAAAGATCAAATTTGTCAAAAACCAAAACAACTTGGCATGGTGCGTTTAATCGGTCATATAAGATCATGGAAAGATTTGGGGTGAGTTAATGGATGCCACAAAAACATGCCCTCAAATGGACCCTTCTCGCTTACCCCCGCACTCTCTATTGAACATGATATATTTTTGGACATGCATGAAATGACCCCAACCTTTTCTAGTAGGCGGGCATGCCCATAATAGGCATCCATGTCAGGTTTGAATGAATTTCCCACACCATATGCATATTGTGTCATGTCCGGCCATTTATCAACCAGTTTTCACCAAGAAAATTCTAAAAAATGCAAGAATTACCGAAAACTTAAAGAGCTCGACATGGTGCCTTGATTTGATCATATAAGGAGGTGGGAAAAATTAGGCCATTTGAAGGATGATGAGAAACAATGTACCCTCAGGTAGAGTCTTCTAGCCAACCCAAACATCCTCCATTAAACATGGTCTACTTTTGGACATTCTTAAAATGACCCCAACCTTTTCAACCAGGTGGGCATGACCATGGTAGTCATCCATGCCAGGTTTGAACGATTTCTGACACCGTATGCAAGTTGTGACGCGTCCGCCCATTTATTGGGCGTTTTTGACCAAGAAAACTCTAAAAAATGCAAAACTTGTCGAAAACCAAAACAACTTGGCATCGTCCCTGAATTGGTCACACAAGGCATGAAAAAAAATTGGGGCCATTTCAAGCATGTCGGGAAACGACGTGCTCTTAGACGGAGCCATCTCGCCTACTCGGAAACCTCTGTTGATCATGGTCTAAGTTTTTCTTTTTCCATCTTTTCTAGTGCGTCAAATATAATGCTAAAAAGAAAGACATTGGTTTTCCTTTTCAACATAGCTGGTTTTTCTTCAGTTTTTATATTATTATTTTTTATTTCCTTTTTCCTGTTCTTCTATTGATTTTGAAAAAAGTTCATCAAAAATTCAAAATAAGTTTATCGATTTTGAAGAAAAGTTCATTAATTTGGAAAAAAAATCACAAATTTGAAAAAAAAACATTGATTTAGAAACAAATTTCGTCAATTTTATTAAAAATTTCAAAAACAAATCGCCAATTTGCGAAATAGTTCATGAATTCGTGAAGAAAATGGATCAATTTTGGAAAAAAAAGTTCACTGATTTGGAAGAAAAATTCAAGAATTTAAATTTTTGTCGTCATTTTCGAAAAAACTTCACGCATTTAAGAAACAAAAAAGAAAAGGAAAATACCAAACAATTGTTTTTTGCG
Organism: Triticum aestivum; assembly: GCF_018294505.1. Lineage (NCBI taxonomy): Eukaryota > Viridiplantae > Streptophyta > Magnoliopsida > Poales > Poaceae > Triticum > Triticum aestivum. The sequence goes on from NC_057810.1 coordinate 80,935,492, forward strand.
CTTTTCTAGTGTTCTATTATGACGTAGGTTCGAATCCTGTAGCATGCACAATTTTTTGCGGTTTCATAAAAAGAAAAGGCTGAATGGACCAGCACAACGCGGCAGGGTGTGCACGTCCATTCATGTACAGCGTATACGTGTTTCTAAAACAAATCAGCATATACGTCAAGAGTTTATAAAATATGACTATCATGCCCTTACTTATGAAGAGGCATGGGCTAAACTGAGCCGTTTTCTTATTTAGAGGGTGTACCAAAACAGAAGTGTAGTATTTATATCGTTCATTGGCGCTGCTAATTCCTCATGGGGGAACTATAATTTTGGAAGGTGAAAGAGCACCCGACCAATTCGAACGAAAATAGAAAGAAACATAGTTCCAATAAACGGAACCCAAAGACCATATACTTCTCCAATTAATCTTAGTTTTACTCAAGTCTTGAATAAACTCAATGACATATTCACAAACAAACAAAATCTGGCCGTCGGCCAGGTTGGTGTGTGGATTGCACTGCGCGCAGCATAAGGATGACCTTCTGCGATGTGCTGGGATTAGGAGTAAGATTATGTTTCGTGCTGCGATGTGCTTATGCCATGACGAATAACTACTAGCTAGTTCCTGGTTGGCTCGTTGGAGACTTGTTGGTTGGTTGGTGATTGTACTTCTGTACGGACCTCTGTCAAATGACAGCGATGCGTTTCAGATTTTCAACTAGTGTCCGTGAAAAAAAATTTGTCTCTGACACCAATCATAAAAATTGATTGACCCCAGCCCAGCTACCACGTAGTTGGACAAGCCTAAAGTGCCAGCCCAACTACAATCGTAAAGTCTCCAGAAAGAAAAAGAAACCTTTAGCACTAGTACAACAATAGGGGAGCTCCTATACGGCGCATTAAGCGCCGGTACAGGCAACTAGCGCCCACTGTCGCTATCTGGTGGGCCGGCCCAGGAACACGCAGAGAAAAAACTCCCAAAAAATCTGTTCCAACAGGATTCGATCTCGCACCGTTTAGTTACGACGCAGTGTGCCTAACCAGTACATCTACTACAACCTACTGATTAATTACAGCGCGAGATATTTAACAACAACACTAACCGCACTATTTCTGGTACAAACAATTTAGAAAGACGTGATTTTTTGGAAAAGAAAAAAAATCGCGAATTAGAAAAAAGTTCATGTCTTCAAAAACTTTCACCAAATTTTATAAAAGATCACCGTGTATTACATAAAATTTCATTGTATTAAGAAAAATGTTCATTGTATATTATGAAAATTGTTCACCTTTGCATATAAAAATGTTCGTCGTGTATCATAAAAATGTTCATCGTATATTATGAAAATTTTCAACGTTTTTACTAAATGTTGAATGCATATTCAAAAATTGTTCGACACATATAATCATATTGTTTCAAAAATGTTCATCTTGTATTATTTAAAATGTTCGATGGATATATATATATATATATATATATATATATATATTGATTTTTTCTATTTTGGTTTTGGTTATTCAATGAGTATACAATTGTTCACTATGTTTCTTAATTTTGTTCAGTATATATTACACAATGTTCAATGTGTATTCGCAAATTGTTCAACGTATTTTCACAAAATGTTCAGTACGTGTCCGAAAATTTGATGTATGGTGAACAATATTCAAATACACGTTGAACATTTTTTTTAAATACGATGTACTCCTTTTGAATGCATGCTGAACAAAATTTCTATACATGATGAACATTTTTTATACACACTGAACATTTTTCAAAGTTCATCAAATTTGACAATAGTTCATCAATTTTGAAAAATGTTCATCAATTTTGAAAGAAAGTTAATCAATATGAAATTAAGTTACAAAATTGAAAAAAAAAATCTCGCGCTTAGCAGAAAAGAAGAAAGAAAGAAAAAGAAAAAAAACAGAAAAAAAACTCTTTCCACGAAAACAGGAAATAGAAAAAGGTTAAAAGCCTGTCAGTTAACACGAATTGGTAGGTTAGCCGAGTGGTTTGGCAAGTGCGCCTGTAGTCGTGAGATCCCTGGTTTGAAACATGGTTCTCGCCATAAAGTTTTTTGATTTTTCAAAATCAGAAAAAAGAAGTGGGCCGGCCCAATGCGGCGCGAGGGTGTGCGCCCGATTGCATTTATGCCTAAAACGGGCGCTTAAGGTGCCGTTTAAGATTTACCCAACAATAGGCCATGAGTTGAATCATGGCAAGCTAGCTACTTATGGAGCTGTACTTCGGGAGATATCGGAACACCCTTCTAGCTTTTTATCTTGCAATATAGGTCATGAATTTAGGAGCTCAAACTATGAAGCTCACAATCTAACGAAAGATTCTCTCTCTCGCGCGGTTGGCCGCCATGTGTGGTTAGGCTATCCGGGAGAACTTCATTTCGTCCCTGTAAACATTGTGACGGGTTAATAAAGTTTCACGAGATTGTCTAAAAAAAAAGGCCATGAGACCCACAGCATATTGATCTGCATCGAGCATGCTGCGCGGTCACTCCTTTTTTTTGAGCGGTTGCACGGTCACTCCTAAACGTGGCTTGGCGGCAGCACGACCCCATGCCTCTTCATATGTTCGCCTAATTGCTTCCTTATCCCTATTTTTATCCAATGCAATAATCGATCTGTGGTTGGATGGTTAGGAGGATAGTGATATTCGCTGTCCATCAGAGTTTAAGTCTCAAACATGACATTGATGCTCGTATTTTTCTAAATTTATTTCAGACCTTCTGGCGATGTGCGTTCAGTGGAAGGAGACGTTTCCCATCAACTATGAAGGCGTTTGTGTCGAATTCGTCAATCTCAAGATGATGTGTCAGTTCAATCTCTTAAAGGTGCTCGTAAGATAGGGTTTTCGTGCGTGCATTTATGCATAGTGTATGTCCGTATATGAAGTCTACGTCTGTACTATGTTAAAAAAAAGAAAGGGAATCTCTGATATTAAAGGGGAATTGGTCGTTCGCTTACTCGGTTCCCTTCTTCCTACGATGGCTCACCCTCCCAACCGATTTTTTCCAACCCCCACCTCCCACGGGTTTTATTGCTGGTCCTTTTTCTAATCTAACGCAATTCAATCGACTCAATAGCAACGGCATACGATGGGTAGGACAGTAGAAGGTCGATTCATACGCCAAGCAATCTAACGCAATCCACCCCTTTCTTATCTGAGTCGATATCAATCAACAATCATTGATTCGACAATTTTGCATTGGTTACACATTTCCATCCCATCCCTTTTTCTAATCTTAACTTTCCTACCCCCAACACCTTCCTTCTTCGACTCAATCTTCCAGCAAGGAAAAATAAACATGAATCATAGGCCCGTGCTTGAATTCCTTCCGTAGAGTCACCCTATCATCTTCAAGCCTCGCGGCCGACCAGCCTCCTATCCTGCGACATATGCATATGCAATTTAGAATTATTTCATTCTCATACAGAAAAGTAATGCGTTCCAACTACCATCCCTACTTGTTCCTCTCACAAGTACCAGCAATGCAATCGTTTCAGGGAGGCAATAGGCATTTGTTCACAATAGCCTATTAGTACATCTCGGCTGGTGATATTTGGATCAAAGTGCACCTTGGCTTCCTCCGGGGCAAGTCCAAAAATACTTTTCGGAGAAATAGATGTATCTAGACGTATTTTAGTTTTACATACATCCATATTTATCTATTTCTTCGACAAGTATTTCCGGACGGAGGGAGTACATCCACCATGCGGATGATGCTATTGTCTCTTAGTCTCTGCATCCGAAGGATGCATGCGGCCATATTATTAAACTTTGCAAACTTTTTGGGATTCAACCGACTGGAGACCAAGTCTGATCCCCAAATAGTAGTGGAATTTTGCACCATTTGGCTGAACTTTGCAAACTTTCTGGGATTGAACCGAGTAGAGGTCGAGTCTGGTTCCCAAATCGTAATGAAACTTTGTATTGGGCAATCACGATGGTGGGATGTGGCAACTGCGGTATTCGCTTAGTGTGTGGATACTGCTTGTTCAATAGGGAAGGTCACTTTTAAACATTGTTTCTGTTTGGCTAATAAAACTAATAAAACAGCGCATGTGCTAGCTAATTATTGTTAGTCCCTCCGTTCCAAAATATAGTGCTTTCTTTATTCTCGTGCTTCAATTTGACCATAAATTTAACCAACAAGACCCACTGCAGTGTAGGCAAAAGTTATACCAGTGAATTCGTATTCAAAAGAAGATTTTAATTATATAATTCTCCCACCGCAGTCAGTCTCGTTGGTTAAATACTTAAATTTATGGTCAAAGTTGGACCTCAGGAAGCGCGGGCGCACTATATTTTAGAATGAAGGGAGTATTGTAATAAGGCTTCATTTAGTTGGACTGATGAGCCAACTTTTTCGTTAGTAAGCTCGTGGACAATGTACTTTTGATTTGTGATCAATAAAGCTAGCCATTAACTTAATACAGCATGGAACTTGATATCCAAACGAAAAGCAGCGATAAAATGAGCACACATGCAAAATGCAAGCAAGACCTACAGAACACATAGGCTTGCATTAACGTACAAATACAGCAAATGAACCACAACGTGCTGATTCATGAACGCCTTCACAACGGCTGACAAGTTGTGTACGGAAACTAGATAGTAAATTATGCGAACAATTCCAACATAGTCCACTTCACATTCTACCGGTGCATGCTACATAGAGGCTCAGTTTCCGGCCGCGTGGAGTATACGAAAATGGAACCCAAGAAGCCATTCCAATTCCAACATCTCAGCAACCAGAATGTAACTCTAGATACCTGCAGTGCAATGAATGTCACCGGTCACACAAAGGTGTACTATTATTTCAGAAAAAACTAGCTATATCACACTGTTTTTGCATGGCTCAAACAGTTATCATTAGCTTCATCATTGTGGAAACTGGACCAAAAACTCAGAAGTTGAATCAACCTCAGCTATTCGACAAAACGAATATAGGCCCATTATCTTTTAGTGGCACACCTTCAACTTCTATTGTTGACATATTCTTAAGTTTTGGCAACATATGATCTCAACAGAAGCTAAAGGACCAGTGATTCAAATTATCTGAATCCAGTGCCTCCGTTGCAGGGAAATGTTGAACTGCCAAGCTTGTCAAATCATTTAAATATTATTTGATGTCATGGACATATGAAGGCTCATGGAGAATAAAACAGATGCGTCTGGTTTGTAGCTAATAGATGTACTTTTTTACAAATGTATGAGTTAGATAGCTGGTAGCAGATCGAAATTAATAAAATTCATGCAGTACAAGCCTCAAGCAACGGACCATACATCATCTAGTTAATTAATACTTCATTCCACATTGTCTCCAAGATACATGTCCATTTTACTTTGCGCAGCATAAAAAACAATTGTACATCAAGTCTTTGACCACTACTCATGTCATTTTTTTAGAGAGTGGTTTTTATACACCCCAGCTCGGTGCACCCACGCTACATCCATGCAAGAAAACATAGCAAAATATTTTGAAAAAATCTGAAACTTTGTGGGAGTGACTATGAACAAATGTTAGAAGTGCTTGCAAAGTTTGGTGATCAAATGACATTCGAGGAGCTCTGTACAAAAAATCAAAATTACTCAAAATGTATGTGTATTGTTTGATCAAAATTTGTAAAAAAAATACAATGCTCCTCGGATGTCATTTGACCACAAAAGTTTTCATGCACTTCTAACATTTGTTTATAGTCATTCCGACAAAGTTTCAGATTTTTTTCGAAATGTTTGCTATGCTTTCTTGTGAGGGTGGCGTGGGTGCACCGAGCTAGGGTTCAGCCACTACTTTCACCATTTCTTATCATGTGCTTATACAGAATTATAAAATACTAATATCTATTGACGAAAATTGAAGAGATTTAGACTACGCAGAAACCATGGCAATATGGGGTTTGAACGTAGCTCTTTCAGGTTGCCCCCCCCCCCCAACTTGTTAGGATAGAAGGGTTAACTGGTCCATGGTATATTTCACTATATAATACTTCGTCCGTTCCTTTATGTAAGGTGTATTTGTTTTTTGATAACATTCCACGATGTAAGGTGCATTTCTTCTAAATCCTTGTAATCCCCTTTTTAGTCCTCTAGAAAAAGGAAATTATCGCTTTCCTGATTGTCTGTATCTCTCCTTGTATCAAAAGAAGTAAACTATCTCTCTCTTGATTGCATGTATCTCTTACTTTTCCGGACTCATTGATTTACTTGCCACTAACCAACAAATTTGCAAAGGGTAATTTTTGTCCTAGCACCTCTAGAATTATGCGCCTTGGTCACCGTGCCGACAATAATACACCTTACATAAAGGAACAGAGGATCCTACACTCTTATAGCAAGTTTTACCGACTTTGCTAAAAAATAAATAATTTATTTGGATGCAATTACTCCTTGATGTGTCATGATTCGCTACATTGATGACTGCCAAGTGCCATGTATAGCAGTTAGCAGATCACATTCTAATATGTATGTTTGAATAAAGGGTCAACAATGGCAAGTTCCATCAGGTGATAGGGGTTTGCGAATTCCTAAGGCCGTGCTCAGTTATCCCCTCCCTAGCTGGGATCGCAGCTGAAACCCGATCAAACCCATGGTTCTGCCCTCACCAGGGTTCAATCCCGGTGAGCTCTATAGGAGTGTTCGGTTAAACCAAGTCGGGGTGTAACCCTGACCTATTCCATTATAATCCTTCTACTTACTAAAGTTCGCAAATCCCTCTCAATAGCCTACCATGAATTCAAAAAAAATTGGTTCCTACTGTTGGAAATATGCCCTAGAGGCAATAATAAAAGGGTTATTATTATATTTCCTTGTTCATGATAATTGTCTTTTATTCATGCTATAATTGTATTATCCGGAAATCGTAATACACGTGTGAATACACAGACCATAACATGTCCCTAGTGAGCCTCTAGTTGACTAGCTCGTTGGTCAACAGATAGTCATGGTTTCCTGACTATGGACATTAGATGTCATTGACAACGGGATCACATCATTAGGAGAATGATGTGATGGACAAGACCCAATCCTAAGCATAGCACAAGATCGTGTAGTTCGTTTTGCTAGAGCTTTTTCAATGTCAAGTATCTCTTCCTTATACCATGAGATCGTGTAACTCCCGGATACCGTAAGAGTGCTTTGGGTGTACCAAACGTCACAACGTAACTGGGTGACTATAAAGGTGCACTACAGGTATCTCCAAAAGTGTCTGTTGGGTTGACACGGATCGAGACTGGGATTTGTCACTCCGTATGATGGAGAGGTATCTCTGGGCCCACTCGGTAATGCATCATCATAATGAGCTCAAAGTGACCAAGTGTTTGGTCACGGGATCATGCATTACGGTACGAGTAAAGTGACTTGCCGGTAACGAGACTGAACGAGGTATTGGGATACCGACGATCGAGTCTCGGGCATGTAACGTACTGATTGACAAAGGGAATAGTATACGGGGTTGTTCGAATCCTCGACATCGTGGTTCACCCGATGAGATCATCGAGGAGCATGTGGGAGCCAACATGGGTATCCAGATCCCGCTGTTGGTTATTGCCTGAGAGCCGTCTCGGTCGTGTCTACGTGTCTCCCGAACCCGTAGGGTCTACACACTTAAGGTTCAGTGACGCTAGGGTTGTATGAATATGAGTATGCAGCATACCGAATGTTATTCGGAGTCCCGGATGAGATCCCAGACGTCACGAGGAGTTCCAGAATGGTCCGGAGGTGAAGAATTATATATAGGAAGTGATATTTCGGCCATCGGGAAAGTTTCGGGGTCGCCCGGTATTGTACCGGGACCACCGAAAGGGTCCCGGGGGTCCACCGGGTGGGGCCACCCATCTCGGAGGGCCCCAAGGGCTGAAGTGGGGAGGGGAACCAGCCCATAGTGGGCTGGTGCGCCCCCCTTGGCCCACCCCATGCGCCTAGGGTTGAAACCCTAGGGTGGGGGGCGCCCCACTTGCCTTGGGGGGTACTCCACCCCCTTGGCCGCCGCCCCCCTTGGGAGATTGGATCTCCCAGGGCCGGCGCCCCCCCTGGGGGGGGCTATATAAAGGGAGGGGGGAGGGGGCAGCCGCACCCTGAAGTTCTGGCGCCTCCCTCCCCCTGCTACACCTCTTCCTCCTCCGTCACGTGCTTGGCGAAGCCCTGCCGGAGTGCTGCTGTTCCACCACCACCACGCCGTTGTGCTACTGCTGGAGCCATCATCATCAACCTCTCCTTCCCCCTTGCTGGATCAAGAAGGAGGAGACGTCATCCGCTCCGTACGTGTGTTGAACGCGGAGGTGCCGTCCGTTCGGCGCTAGGATCTCAGGTGATAGGATCACGACGAGAAGGACGACTTCAACCCCGTTCTTTTGAACGCTTCCACTTGCGATCTACAAAGTGGTATGTAGATGCATCTCCCATGACTCGTTGCTTAGATGAACTCATAGATGGATCTTGGTGAAACCGTAATTTTTTTTTAATTTTCTGCAACGTTCCCCAACAGTGGCATCATGAGCTAGGTCTATGCGTAGTTCTCTATTGCACGAGTAGAACACAATTTTGTTGTGGGCGTAGATCTTGTCAACTTGCTTGCCGCTACTAGTCTTATCTTGCTTCAGCGGTATTGTGGGATGAAGCGGCCCAGACCAACCTTACACGTACGCTTACGTGAGACCGATTCCACCGACTGACATGCACTAGTTGCATAAGGTGGCTGGCGGGTGTCTGTCTCTCCCACTTTAGTTGGAGCGGATTCGATGAAAAGGGTCCTTATGAAGGGTAAATAGAAGTTGACAAAATCACGTTGTGGTTATTCGTAGGTAAGAAAACGTTCTTGCTAGAACCCAATTGCAGCCACGTAAAAGATGCAACAACAATTAGAGGACGTCTAACTTGTTTTTGCAGCAATTGTCATGTGATGTGATATGGCCAGAAGTTGTGATGAATGATGAATGATATATTGTGATGTATGAGATCATGTTCTTGTAATAGGAATCACGACTTGCATGTCGATGAGTATGACAACCGGCAGGAGCCATAGGAGTTGTCTTTATTTTTTGTATGACCTGCGTGTCATTGAAGAACGCCATGTAAATTACTTTACTTTATTGCTAAACGCGTTAGCCATAGAAGTAGAAGTAGTCGTTGGCGTGACAACTTCATGAAAGAGACAATGATGGAGATCATGGTGTCATGCCGGTGACGAAGATGATCATGGAGCCCCGAAGATGGAGATCGAAGGAGCTATATGATATTGGCCATATCATGTCACTACTATATAATTGCATGTGATATTTATTATGTTTATGCATCTTGTTTACTTAGAACGGCGGTAGTAAATAAGATGATCCCTTATAATAATTTCAAGAAAGTGTTCCCCCTAACTGTGCACCGTTGCTAAAGTTCGTCGTTTCGAAGCACCACGTGATGATCGGGTGTGATAGATCCTTACGTTCACATACAACGGGTGTAAGACAGATTTACACATGCAGAACACTTAGGGTTAACTTGACGAGCCTAGCATGTACAGACATGGCCTCGGAACACAGAGACCGAAAGGTCGAACACGAGTCGTATGGAAGATACGATCAACATGGAGATGTTCACCGACGATGACTAGTCCGTCTCACGTGATGATCGGACACGGCCTAGTCGACTCGGATCGTGTAACACTTAGATGACTAGAGGGATGTCTAATCTGAGTGGGAGTTCATTAAATAATTTGATAGATGAACTTAATTATCATGAACTTAGTCTAAAACCTTTGCAAATATGTCTTGTAGATCAAATGGCCAACGCTCATGTCAACATGAACTTCAACGCGTTCCTAGAGAAAACCAAGCTGAAAGATGATGGCAGCAACTATACGGACTGGGTCCGGAACCTGAGGATCATCCTCATAGCTGCCAGAAACAATATGTCCTAGAAGGACCGCTAGGTGATGCACCCGTCCCAGAGAACCAAGACATTATGAATGCTTGGCAGTCTCGCGCTGATGATTACTCCCTCATTCAGTGCGGCATGCTTTACAGCTTAGAACCAGGGCTCCAAAAGCGTTTTGAGCAACACGGAGCATATGAGATGTTCAAGGAGCTGAAACTAGTTTTCCAAGCTCATGCCCGGGTCGAGAGATATGAAGTCTCCGACAAGTTCTATAGTTGTAAGATGGAGGAAAATAGTTCTGTCAGTGAGCATATACTCAAAATGTCTGGGTTGCACAACCGCCTGTCCCAGCTGGACATTAACCTCCCGGATGAGGCGGTCATTGACAAAATCCTTTAGTAGCTCCCACCAAGCTACAAGAGCTTTGTGATGAACTACAATATGTAGGGGATGGTGAAAACCATTCCTGAAGTATTTTCAATGCTGAAGTCAGTAGAGGTTGAAATCAAGAAAGAACATCAAGTGTTGATGGTCAATAAGACCACTAAGTTCAAGAAGGGCAAGGGTAAGAAGAACTTCAAGAAGGACGGCAAAGATGTTGCCGCGCCCGGTAAGCCAGTTGCCGGGAAGAAGTCAAAGAATGGACCCAAGCCTGAAACTGAGTGCTTTTATTGTAAGGGGAAGGGTCACTGGAAGCGGAACTGCCCCAAATACTTAGTGGACAAGAAGGCCGGCAACACTAAAGGTATATTTGATATACATGTAATTGATGTGTACCTTACCAGTACTCGTAGTAACTCCTGGGTATTTGATACCGGTGCCGTTGCTCACATTTGTAACTCACAGCAGGAGCTGCGGAATAAGCGGAGACTGGCGAAGGACGAGGTGACGATGCGCGTCGGGAATGGTTCCAAGGTCGATGTGATCGCCGTCGGCACGCTACCTCTACATTTACCTACGGGATTAGTTTTAAACCTCAATAATTGTTATTTAGTGCCAAGTTTGAGCATGAACATTGTATCTGGATCTCGTTTAATACGAGATGGCTACTCATTTAAATCCGAGAATAATGGTTGTTCTATTTATATGAGAGATATGTTTTATGGTCATGCCCCGATGGTCAATGGTTTATTCTTAATGAATCTCGAACGTAATGTTACACATATTCATAGCGTGAATACCAAAAGATGTAAAGTTGATAACGATAGTCCCACATACTTGTGGCACTGCCGCCTTGGTCACATTGGTGTCAAGCGCATGAAGAAGCTCCATGCTGATGGACTTTTAGAGTCTCTCGATTATGAATCATTTGACACATGCGAACCATGCCTCATGGGCAAAATGACCAAGACCCCGTTCTCCGGAACAATGGAGCGAGCAACCAACTTGTTGGAAATCATACATACCGATGTGTGCGGTCCAATGAGCGTTGAGGCTCGCGGAGGATATCGTTATGTTCTCACTCTCACTGATGACTTGAGTAGATATGGGTATGTCTACTTGATGAAACACAAGTCTGAGACCTTTGAAAAGTTCAAGGAATTTCAGAATGAAGTAGAGAATCAACGTGACCGAAAGATAAAATTCTTACGATCGGATCGTGGAGGAGAATATTTAAGTCACGAATTTGGTACACACTTAAGAAAATGTGGAATCGTTTCACAACTCACGCCGCCTGGAACACCTCAGCGTAACGGTGTGTCCGAACGTCGTAATCGCACTCTATTGGATATGGTGCGATCTATGATGTCTCTTACCGATTTACCGCTATCATTTTGGGGATACGCTCTAGAGACAGCTACATTCACTTTAAATAGGGCACCGTCTAAATCCGTTGAGACGACACCGTATGAATTATGGTTTGGGAAGAAACCTAAGCTGTCGTTTCTAAAAGTTTGGGGATGCGATGCTTATGTCAAGAAACTTCAACCTGAAAAGCTCGAACCCAAGTCGGAAAAATGCGTCTTCATAGGATACCCTAAGAAACCATTGGGTATACCTTCTACTTAAGATCCGAGGGCAAGATCTTTGTTGCCAAGAACGGATCCTTTCTGGAAAAAGAGTTTCTCTCGAAAGAAGTAAGTGGGAGGAAAGTAGAACTCGATGAAGTACTACCTCTTGAACGGGATAGTAGTGCAGCTCAGGAAAATGTTCCTGTGATGCCTACACCAACTGAAGAGGAAAATAATGATGATGATCAAGGTACTTCGGATCAAGTTGCTACTGAACTTCGTAGGTCCACAAGGACACGTTCCGCACCAGAGTGGTATGGCAACCCTGTCCTGGAAATCATGTTGTTGGACAACGGTGAACCTTCGAACTATGAAGAAGCGATGGCGGGCCCAGATTCCAACAAATGGCTTGAAGCCATGAAATCCGAGATAGAATCCATGTATGAAAACAAAGTATGGACTTTGACAGACTTGCCCGATGATCGGCGAGCGATAGAAAACAAATGGATCTTTAAGAAGAAGACGGACGCGGATGGTAATATTACCATCTATAAAGCTCGACTTGTCGCTAAGGGTTATCGACAAGTTCAAGGGATTGACTACGACGAGACTTTCTCTCCCGTAGCGAAGCTGAAGTCCGTCCGAATCATGTTAGCAATTGCCGCATACTATGATTATGAGATATGGCAGATGGACGTCAAAACGGCATTCCTTAACGGACATCTTAAGGAAGAACTGTATATGATGCAGCCGGAAGGTTTTGTCGATCCTAAGAACGCTAACAAAGTATGCAAGCTCCAGCGATCCATTTATGGGCTGGTGCAAGCATCTCGGAGTTGGAACATTCGCTTTGATGAGATGATCAAAGCGTTTGGGTTTATGCAGACTTATGGAGAAGCCTGCGTTTACAAGAAAGTGAGTGGGAGCTCTGTAGCATTTCTCATATTATATGTAGATGACATACTTTTGATGGGAAATGATATAGAACTTTGGACAGCATTAAGGCCTACTTGAATAAGTGTTTTTCAATGAAGGACCTTGGAGAAGCTGCTTATATATTAGGCATCAAGATCTATAGAGATAGATCGAGACGCCTCATAGGTCTTTCACAAAGCACATACCTTGATAAGATTTTGAAGAAGTTCAAAATGGATCAGTCCAAGAAGGGTTCTTGCCTGTATTGCAAGGTGTGAGATTGAGCTCGGCTCAATGCCCGACCACGGCAAAAGATAAAGAAGAGATGAGTGTCATCCCCTATGCTTCAGCCATAGGATCTATTATGTATGCCATGCTGTGTACCAGACCTGATGTAAACCTTGCCGTAAGTTTGGTAGGAAGGTACCAAAGTAATCCCGGCAAGGAACACTGGACAGCGGTCAAGAATATCCTAAAGTACCTGAAAAGGACAAAGGACATGTTTCTCGTTTATGGAGGTGACGAAGAGCTCGTCGTAAAGGGTTACGTCGACGCTAGCTTCGACACAGATCTGGATGACTCTAAGTCACAAACCGGATACGTGTATATGTTGAATGGTGGAGCAGTAAGCTGGTGCAGCTGCAAGCAGAGCGTCGTGGCGGGATCTACATGTGAAGCGGAGTACATGGCAGCCTCGGAGGCAGCGCATGAAGCAATTTGGGTGAAGGAGTTCATCACCGACCTAGGAGTCATACCCAATGCGTCGGGGCCGATCAAACTCTTCTGTGACAACACTGGAGCTATTGCCCTTGCCAAGGAGCCCAGGTTTCACAAGAAGACCAGGCACATCAAGCGTCGTTTCAACTCCATCCGTGAAAATGTTCAAGATGGAGACATAGATATTTGCAAAGTACATACGGATCTGAATGTCGCAGATCCGTTGACTAAACCTCTCTCGCGAGCAAAACATGATCAACACCAGAACTCTATGGGTGTTCGATTCATCACAATGTAACTAGATTATTGACTCTAGTGCAAGTGGGAGACTGTTGGAAATATGCCCTAGAGGCAATAATAAAAGGGTTATTATTATATTTCCTTGTTCATGATAATTGTCTTTTATTCATGCTATAACTGTATTATCCGGAAATCTAATACACGTGTGAATACACAGACCATAACATGTCCCTAGTGAGCCTCTAGTTGACTAGCTCGTTGGTCAACAGATAGTCATGGTTTCCTGACTATGGACATTAGATGTCATTGACAACGGGATCACATCATTAGGAGAATGATGTGATGGACAAGACCCAATCCTAAGCATAGCACAAGATCGTGTAGTTCGTTTTGCTAGAGCTTTTTCAATGTCAAGTATCTCTTCCTTAGACCATGAGATCGTGTAACTCCCGGATACCGTAAGAGTGCTTTGGGTGTACCAAACGTCACAACGTAACTGGGTGACTATAAAGGTGCACTACAGGTATCTCCAAAAGTGTCTGTTGGGTTGACACGGATCGAGACTGGGATTTGTCACTCCGTATGACGGAGAGGTATCTCTGGGCCCACTCGGTAATGCATCATCATAATGAGCTCAAAGTGACCAAGTGTTTGGTCACGGGATCATGCATTATGGTACGAGTAAAGTGACTTGCCGGTAACGAGACTAAACGAGGTATTGGGATACCGACGATCGAGTCTCGGGCATGTAACGTACCGATTGACAAAGGGAATAGTATACGGGGTTGTTCAAATCCTCGACATCGTGGTTCACCCGATGAGATCATCGAGGAGCATGTGGGAGCCAACATGGGTATCCAGATCCCGCTGTTGGTTATTGCCCGAGAGCCGTCTCGGTCATGTCTACGTGTCTCCTGAACCCGTAGGGTCTACACACTTAAGGTTAGGTGACGCTAGGGTTGTATGAATATGAGTATGCAACATACCGAATATTGTTCGGAGTCCTGGATGAGATCCCGGACGTCACGAGGAGTTCCGAAATGGTCCGGAGGTGAAGAATTATATATAGGAAGTGATATTTCGGCCATCGGGAAAGTTTCGGGGTCGCCCGGTATTGTACCGGGACCACCGAAAGGGTCCCGGGGGTCCACCGGGTGGGGCCACCCACCCCGGAGGGCCCCAAGGGCTGAAGTGGGGAGGGGAACCAGCCCATAGTGGGCTGTTGCGCCCCCCTTGGCCCACTCCCTGCGCCTAGGGTTGAAACACTAGGGTGGGGGGGCCCCACTTGCCTTGGGGGGTACTCCACCCCCTTGGCCGCCGCCCCCCTTGGGAGATTGGATCTCCCAGGGCCGGCGCCCCCCCCGGGGGGCCTATATAAAGGGAGGGGGAGGGGGCAGCCGCACCCTAAAGTTCTGGCGCCTCCCTCCCCCTGCTACACCTCTTCCTCCTCCGTCACGTGCTTGGCGAAGCCCTGTCGGAGTGCTGCTGTTCCACCACCACCACGCCGTTGTGCTGCTGCTGGAGCCATCTGTTGGGGAACGTAGCAGAAATTCAAAATTTTCCTACGTGTCACCAAGATCTATCTATGGAGAGACCAGCAACGAGTAGAAAGAGAGTGCATCTACATACCCTTGTAGATCGTTAAGCGGAAGCGTTCAAGTGAACGGGGTTGATGGAGTCGTACTCGTCGTGATTCAAATCACCGATGATCAAGTGCCGAACGCACGGCACCTCCGCGTTCAACACACGTACAGCCCGGTGACGTCTCCCAAGCCTTGATCCAGCAAGGAGAGAGGGAGAGGTTGAGGAAGACTCCATCCAACAGCAGCACAACGGCGTGGTGGTGGTGGAGGAGCGTGGCAATCCTGCAGGGCTTCGCCAAGCACCGCAGGGAGAGGAGGAGTACTTGTGAGAGGGGGAGGGCTGCGCCAGAACTTCGTCTATAGCTCCCATGCGCCTCCCACTATATATAGGGGTGGAGGGGCTGGTTTCTTGCCCTCCAAGTCCATTGGGGCGTTGGCCAAGGTGGGAGGAAAGAAATCTCATTATTTCCTTCCCCACCGATTGTTATCCCCCCTTTTTAGGGATCTTGATCTTATCCCTTCGGGATATGATCTTATTCCTTCTAAGGGGGGATCTTGGTGCGCCTTGACCAGGGGTGTGGGGCCTTGCCCCCACTACCCACGTCCATGTGGGTCCCCCCATGCAGGTGGGCCCCACTCCGGAACCTTCTAGAACCTTCCCGGTACAATACCGAAAAATCCCGAACATTTTCCGGTGGCCAAAATAGGACTTCCCATATATAAATCTTTACCTCCGGACCATTCCGGAACTCCTCGTGACGTCCGGGATCTCATCCGGGACTCCGAACAACATTCGGTAACCACATACAAACTTCCTTTATAACCCTAGCGTCATCGAACCTTAAGTGTGTAGACCCTACGGGTTCGGGAGACATGTAGACATGACCGAGACGTTCTCCGGTCAATAACCAACAGCGGGATCTGGATACCCATGATGGCTCCCACATGTTCCACGATGATCTCATCGGATGAACCACGATGTCAAGGACTTAATCAATCCCGTATTCAATTCCCTTTGTCTATCGGTATGTTACTTGCCCGAGATTCGATCGTCGGTATCCAATACCTTGTTCAATCTCGTTACCGGCAAGTCACTTTACTCGTTCCGTAACACATCATCCCGTGATCAACTCCTTGGTCACATTGCGCATATGATGATGTCCTACCGAGTGGGCCCAGAGATACCTCTCCGTTTACACGGAGTGACAAATCCCAGTCTCGATCCGCATAAAACAATAGATACTTTCGGAGATACCTGTAGTGCACCTTTATAGTCACCCAGTTACGTTGTGACGTTTGATACACCCAAAGCACTCCTACGGTATCCAGGAGTTACACGCTCTCATGGTCGAAGGAAGAGATACTTGACATTGGCAAAGCTCTAGCAAATGAACTACACGATCTTTTGTGCTAGTCTTAGGATTGGGTCTTGTCCATCACATCATTCTCCTAATGATGTGATCCCGTTATCAACGACATCCAATGTCCATAGCCAGGAAACCATGACTATCTGTTGATCACAACGAGCTAGTCAACTAGAGGCTCACTAGGGACATATTGTGGTCTATGTATTCACACGTGTATTACGATTTCCGGATAATACAGTTATAGCATGAATAAAAGACAATTATCATGAACAAGGAAATATAATAATAATACTTTTATTATTGCCTCTAGGGCATATTTCCAACAGTCTCCCACTTGCACTAGAGTCAATAATCTAGTTCACATCGCCATGTGATTAACACTCACAGGTCACATCGCCATGTGACTAATACCCAAGAGTTTACTAGAGTCAGTAGTCTAGTTCACATCACTATGTGATTAACACTCAATGAGTTTTATGTTTGATCATGTTGCTTGTGAGAGAGGTTTTAGTCAACGGGTCTGAACCTTTCAGATCCGTGTGTGCTTTACAAATCTCTATGTCATCTCCTAGATGCAGCTACCACGCTCTATTTGGAGCTATTCCAAACAACTGTTCTACTTGGAGCTATTCTAAATTATTGCTCCATTATATGTATCCGGTCTCTCTACTCAGAGCTATCCGGATAGGTGTCAAGCTTGCATCGTCGTAACCTTTACGACGAACTCTTTTACCACCTCCATAATCGAGAAAATTCCTTAGTCCACTAGTTACTAAGGATAACTTTGACCGCTGTCCTGTGAGCCATTCTTGGATCACTCTTGTACCCCTTGACTGACTCATGGCAAGGCACACTTCAGGTGCGGTACACAGCATAGCATACTGAAGAGCCTACGTCTTAAGCATAGGGGACGACCTTCGTCCTTTCTCTCTATTCTGCCGTGGTCGAGCTTTAAGTCTTAACTTCGTACCTTACAACTCAGGCAAGAACTCCTTCTTTGACTGGTCCATCTTGAACACCTTCAAGATCATGTCAAGGTATGTGCTCATTTGAAAGTATTATTAAGCATTTTGATCTATCCTTATAGATCTTGATGCTCAATGTTCAAGTAGCTTAATCCAGGCTTTCCATTGAAAAACACTTTCAAAATAACCCTATATGCTTTCCAGAAATTCTACGTCATTTCTGATCAACAATATGTCAACAACATATACTCATCAGAAATTCTATAGTGCTCCCACTCACTTCTTTGGAAATACAAGTTTCTCATAAACTTTGTACAAACCCAAAATTTTTGATCATCATCAAAGCATACATTCCAACTCCGAGATGCTCACTCCAGTCCTTAGAAGGATTGCTGGAGCTTTGCATACTTATTAGCATCTTTCGGGATTGACAAAACCTTCCGGTTGTATCACATACAACCTTTCCTCATTAAAATCGTCGAGGAAACAATGTTTTGACATCCTATCTGCAAGATTTCATAAATAATGCAGTAATCGCTAATATAATTCCAACAGACTCTTAGCATCGCTACGAGTGAGAAAATCTCATCGTAGTCAACTCCTTGAACTTGTCGGAAAACATCTTAACGACAAGTCGAGCTTTCTTAATGGTGACATTTACCATCATTGTCCGTCTTCCTTTTGAAATCCATCTGTACTCATTAGCCTTACGACCATCGAGCCGTTCTGCCAAAGTCTACACTTTGTTTTCATACATGGATCCTCTCTCGGATTTTATGGCCTCAAGCCATTTATCGGAATCCGGGCCCACCATCGCTTCTCCATAGCTCGTAGGTTCATTGTTGTCTAGCAACATGACCTTCAAGACAGGATTACGTACCACTCTGAAGTAGTACGCATCCTTGTCATCCTACGAGGTTTGGGAGTGACTTGATCCGAAGTTTCATGATCAATATCATAAGCTTCCACTTCAATTGGTGTAGGTGCCACAGGAACAACTCCCTGTGCCCTGTCACACACTAGTTGAAGAGACGGTTCAATAACCTCATCAAGTCTCCACCATCCTCCCACTCAATTCTTTCGAGAGAAACTTTTCCTCGAGAAAGGACCCGATTCTAGAAACAATCCATATTGCTTTCGGATCTGAATTAGGAGGTATACCCAACTGTTTTGGGTTTCCTATGAAGATGCATTTTATCCGCTTTGGGTTCGAGCTTATCAACCTGAAACTTTTTCATATAAGCGTCGCAGCCCCAAACTTTTAAGAAACGACAACTTAGGTTTCTCTAAACCATAATTCATACGGTGTCATCTCATCGGAATTACGTGGTGCCCTATTTAAAGTGAATGTGGTTGTCTCTAATGCCTAACCCATGAACGATAGTGGTAATTCGATAAGAGACATCATGGTACGCACCATATCCAATAGGGTGCAACTATGATGTTCGGACACACCATCACATTATGGTGTTCCAGGCGGTATTAATTGCGAAACAATTTCCACAATGTCTTAATTGTGTGCCAAAACTCGTAACTCAGATATTCATCTCTATGATCATATCATAGACATTTTATCCTCTTGTCACAATGATCTGCTACTTCACTCTGAAATTACTTGAACCATTCAATAATTCAGACTTGTGTTTCATCAAGTAAATATACTCAACATTTACTCGAATCATCTGTGAAGTAAGAACATAATGATATTCACTGCATGCCTCAGCACTCATTCGACTGCACACATCAAAATGTGTTACTTCCAACAAGTTGCTATCTTGTTCCATCTTACTGAAAATGAGGCTTTTCAGTCATCTTGCCCATGTGGTATGATTTGCATATCTCAAGTGATTCAAAATCAAGTGAGTCCGAACGATCCATTTGCATGGAGTTTCTTCATGCATATACACCAATAGACATGGTTCGCATGTCTCAAACTTTTCAAAAACGAGTGAGTCCAAAGATCCATCAACATGGAGCTTCTTCATGCGTTTTATACCATTATGACTTACATGGCAGTGCCACAAGTAAGTGGTACTATCATTACTATCTTATATCTTTTGGCATGAAAATGTGTATCACTACGACCGAGATTCAATAAACCATTCCTTTAGGTGCAAGACCATTGAAGGTATTATTCAAAAATAGAGTAACCATTATTCTCCTTAAATGAATAACCGTATTGCGATAGACATAATCCAATCATGTCTATGCTCAACGCAAACACCAATCTCGGTGGTAGAGGGAGCGTGCGATGCTTGATCATATCAACCTTGGAAACACTTCCAACATATATCGTCAGCTCACCTTTAGCTAGTCTCCGTTTATTCCGTAGCTTTTATTTCGAGTTACTAACACTTAGCAACCGAACCGGTATCCAATACCCTGGTGCTACTAGGAGTACTAGTAAAGTACACATTAACATAATGTATATCCAATATACTTCTATCGACCTTGCCAGCCTTCTCATCTACCAAGTATCTAGGGTAATGCTGCTCCAGTGGTTGTTCCCCTTATTACAGAAGCACTTAGTCTCGGGTTTGGGTTCAACCTTGGGTTTCTTCACTAGAGCAGCAGCTGAATTGCCGTTTCATGAAGTATCCCTTTGTTCCCTTGCCCTTCTTGAAACTAGTGGTTTCACCAACCATCAACAATTGATGCTCCTTCTTGATTTCTACTTTCGCGGTGTCAAACATCATGAATATTTCAAGGATCATCATATCTATCCCTGATATGTTATAGTTAATCACGAAGCTCTAGCAGCTTGGTGGCAATGACTTTGGGGAAACATCACTATCTCATCTGGAGGATCAACTCCCACTCGATTCAAGTGATTGTTGTGCTCAGACAATCTGAGCACAAGCTCAACGATTGAGCTTTTCTCCCTTAGTTTGCAGGCTAAGAAAATCGTCGGAGGTCTTATACCTCTTGACGTGGGCACGAGCCTGAAATCCCAATTTCAGCCCTCGAAACATCTCATATGTTCCGCGACGTTTCGAAAACGTCTTTGGTGCCTCTACTTAAACCATTTAATTGAACTATCACGTAGTTATCAAAACGTGTATGTCCGATGTTCGCAACATCGACAAACGACGTTGGGGTTCAGCACACTGAGCGGTGCATTAAGGACATAAGCTTTCTACTGATCGCATAATCGCTACTATCAACTTTCAACTATATTTTCTCTAGGAACATATCTAAACAGTGGAACTAAAGCGCGAGCTTACGACATAATTTGCAAAAGGTCTTTTGACTATGTTCAGGATAATTAAGTTCATCTTATGAACTCCCACTTAGATAGACATCCCTCTGGTCATCTAAGTGATCACATGATCCGAGTCAACTAGGCCGTGTCCGATCATCACGTGAGACGGACTAGTCATCATCGGTGAACATCTTCATGTTGATCGTATCTACCATACGACTCATGCTCGACCTTTCGGTCTCCGTGTTCCGAGGCCATGTCTGCACATGCTAGGCTCGTCAAGTTAACCCTAAGTGTTTTCGCTGTGTAAAACTGTCTTACACCCGTTGTATGTGAACGTAAGAATCCATCACACCCGATCATCACGTGGTGCTTAGAAGCGACGAACTGTAGCAACGGTGCACAGTTAGGGGAGAACACTTCTTGAAATTTTGTAAGGGATCATCTTATTTACTACCGTCGTCCTAAGCAAACAAGATGCATAAACATGATAAACATCACATGCAATCAAATAGTGACATGATATGGCCAATATCATTTTGCTCCTTTTGATCTTCATCTTCGGGGCTCCATGATCATCATCGTCACCGGCACGACACCATGATCTCCATCATCATGATCTCCATCATCGTGTCTTCATGAAGTTGTCACGCCAACGACTACTTCTACTTCTATGACTAACGCGTTTAGCAATAAAGTAAAGTAGTTTACATGGCGTTCTTCAATGACACGCAGGTCATACAATAAATAAAGACAACTCCTATGGCTCCTGCCGGTTGTCATACTCATCGACATGCAAGTCGTGAATCCTATTACAAGAACATGATCAATCTCATACATCACATATCATTCATCACATTCTTCTTGGCCATATCACATCACATAGCATACCCTGCAAAAACAAGTTAGACGTCCTCTAATTGTTGTTGCATGTTTTACGTGGCTGCTATGGGTTTCTAGCAAGAACGTTTCTTACCTACGCAAGACCACAACGTGATATGCCAATTGCTATTTACCCTTCATAAGGACCCTTTTCATCGAATCCGTTCCGACTAAAGTGGGAGAGACTGGCACCCGCTAGCCACCTTATGCACCAAGTGCATGTCAATCGGTGGAACCTGTCTCACGTAAGAGTACGTGTAAGGTCGGTCCGGGCCGCTTCATCCCACAATACCGTCGAAACAAGATTGGACTAGTAACGGTAAGCATATTGAACAACATCAACGCCCACAACTACTTTGTGTTCTACTCGTGCAAAGAATCTACGCAATAGACCTAGCTCATGATGCCACTGTTGGGGAACGTAGCAGAAATTCAAAATTTTCCTACGTGTCACCAAGATCTATCTATGGAGAGACCAGCAACGAGTAGAAAGAGAGTGCATCTACATACCCTTGTAGATCGCTAAGCGGAAGCGTTCAAGTGAACGGGGTTGATGGAGTCGTACTCGTCGTGATTCAAATCACCGATGATCAAGTGCCGAACGCACGGCACCTCCGCGTTCAACACACGTACAGCCCGGTGACGTCTCCCACGCCTTGATCCAGCAAGGAGAGAGGGAGAGGTTGAGGAAGACTCCATCCAACAGCAGCACAACGGCGTGGTGGTGGTGGAGGAGCGTGGCAATCCTGCAGGGCTTCGCCAAGCACCGCGGGAGAGGAGGAGTACTTGTGAGAGGGGGAGGGCTGCGCCAGAACTTCGTCTATAGCTCCCATGCGCCTCCCCACTATATATAGGGGTGGAGGGGCTGGTTTCTTGCCCTCCAAGTCCATTGGGGCGTTGGCCAAGGTGGGAGGAAAGAAATCTCATTATTTCCTTCCCCACCGATTGTTATCCCCCCTTTTTAGGGATCTTGATCTTATCCCTTCGGGATATGATCTTATTCCTTCTAAGGGGGGATCTTGGTGCGCCTTGACCAGGGGTGTGGGGCCTTGCCCCCACTACCCACGTCCATGTGGGTCCCCCCATGCAGGTGGGCCCCACTCCGGAACCTTCTAGAACCTTCCCGGTACAATACCGAAAAATCCTGAACATTTTCCGGTGGCCAAAATAGGACTTCCCATATATAAATCTTTACCTCCGGACCATTCCGGAACTCCTCGTGACGTCCGGGATCTCATCCGGGACTCCGAACAACATTCGGTAACCACATACAAACTTCCTTTATAACCCTAGCGTCATCGAACCTTAAGTGTGTAGACCCTACGGGTTCGGGAGACATGTAGACATGACCGAGACGTTCTCCGGTCAATAACCAACAGCGGGATCTGGATACCCATGATGGCTCCCACATGTTCCACGATGATCTCATCGGATGAACCACGATGTCAAGGACTTAATCAATCCCGTATTCAATTCCCTTTGTCTATCGGTATGTTACTTGCCCGAGATTCGATCGTCGGTATCCAATACCTTGTTCAATCTCGTTACCGGCAAGTCACTTTACTCGTTCCGTAACACATCATCCCGTGATCAACTCCTTGGTCACATTGCGCATATGATGATGTCCTACCGAGTGGGCCCAGAGATACCTCTCCGTTTACACGGAGTGACAAATCCCAGTCTCGATCCGCATAAAACAATAGATACTTTCGGAGATACCTGTAGTGCACCTTTATAGTCACCCAGTTACGTTGTGACGTTTGATACACCCAAAGCACTCCTACGGTATCCAGGAGTTACACGCTCTCATGGTCGAAGGAAGAGATACTTGACATTGGCAAAGCTCTAGCAAATGAACTACACGATCTTTTGTGCTAGTCTTAGGATTGGGTCTTGTCCATCACATCATTCTCCTAATGATGTGATCCCGTTATCAATGACATCCAATGTCCATAGCCAGGAAACCATGACTATCTGTTGATCACAACGAGCTAGTCAACTAGAGGCTCACTAGGGACATATTGTGGTCTATGTATTCACACGTGTATTACGATTTCCGGATAATACAGTTATAGCATGAATAAAAGACAATTATCATGAACAAGGAAATATAATAATAATACTTTTATTATTGCCTCTAGGGCATATTTCCAACACCATCATCATCAACCTCTCCTTCTCCCTTGCTGGATCAAGAAGGAGGAGACGTCCTCCGCTCCGTACGTGTGTTGAACGCGAAGGTGCCGTCCGTTCGGCGCTAGGATCTCAGGTGATAGGATCACGACGAGAACGACGACTTCAACCCCGTTCTTTTGAACGCTTCCGCTCGCGATCTACAAAGTGGTATGTAGATGCATCTCCCATGACTCGTTGCTTAGATGAACTCATAGATGGATCTTGGTGAAACCGTAATTTTTTTTTAATTTTCTGCAACGTTCCCCAACACCTACTTCCTAGTAATATTGTTGTACAGTTTTTGGTATTACTGTTTTCACCCATTCATGAACTGCTATGATGGTTGACAGTCCTGTCATGCAACTTCATGATTTCACCCCTAGGCTGACCATCCTTTAACTGACCATATAGTTCATTTCATATTATTTTCTAAGATTTGTGCAGTTCACGATGAAAGTGGCCAAAAGAAATCAGAAAAGAAACTGGAAGAGACCATACAAGCAACCAAGTAAGCAGATGAAAACAAAAGAAAGAGAGAAGCTCATGGCCAGATCTTAATTTGTTTATAAGATATGTCCATGAGCTGCACTTAGATTACACTGACAACAAACATAAATGTTGGGCTTTCCTATTGTGTTTGTTGTCACTGTAATCCAAGTGCAGCTCATGGCCAGACGTTAATTTGTTTAAACACTACAAGACCAGATCTCTATATCATTTTAGGACTTTGAACTAGTGATTTTTCTTGGAGTACTCTTTTTTTGTGAGTTTGTTCTTACCTAGTGTCCCTTGAACGGCGTGTTAAAAGCTTGTATCAGTTGTGACCTTTGTTGATTCATCCCTTTCATTGGGTTGCTGATGAATGTCACTGCCAATTCATCGCCGTCATGGTTAGTGGTTGTGGCTCATAAACCTGTTCTATTCCTGACTTGTCTTATATACTACTCCCCCCGTCCCAAAATAAGTGTCTCAACTTTGTACTAACTCTATTACAAAGTTGTACTAAGGTCAAGACAATTATTTTCAGACGGAGGGAGTAGGTACTAGGCTGACTTGTGAATATTTCCATGGTTTTGCAAGCATTACCTGGCTTGAGGATCTATTTTCCACTTCATTGTAAGAGGAAAAAAACTCCCAAAGTCAAGTGGAGAAAAGGAGAAATACATTCAAATGTTTTAGAATTGCGATAATGTTTGTATATCTAGTGGTTGTAGTGTTGAAAACACAAATATAATTTTTTTGGTCCTGAAACTTGTAGCCGTGATTACATTAATTGAACTCCATGGCTGGTCTCTAGCTTGGGCCCGGCCTAATAATCTTCACTTGTGTCAATTTGTTTGTATTGCATGTATCTTTTTGATTCCCTGTGTGGTAACCAAACAGTTTAAGATGCAGGGGTTGGTGGGGAAGGGGCCGGTGAGATTTTTTGGGGGTGGTTTCAACGTGGGGAACGAACCCCTAGCAACAGAACGAAGCCTAAAGGTCAAGTGTGATATCTTTTGGGGTGGTTTGAAGAATGGCAGAATCCTGACAATCATTACAAAGGTTGTAAAATCCTTTTTTAATAATTAACCAGCATCTCCTAATGAACAACCCACTAAAGCCGTCGGGGCCTGGGAACAGTCCAGGGAAACTTGACCACATTATCAATCTACTATCTAGAGAAGGGGCACGAGAGGTAACCAAGATCCTTAACCTGTTGAAGAAGCACAGAAAGATCAAAGATAGGCACTCTGCTTTGGATGTTCTCCAGATTATAGCTGCTTTGGTTTCACAATCATTGAGTGATGAACCCCATCAGTCGGATGGAATGAGGGGCATTATTGTCCCACCGCATGAAAGAATTTTGAGTTTTCATCTTCAAAGCAGACCCAACTGACAGTGCATCTATTTTTCTAGTAACGTGCTAGAAATGGAGGTGTCAGTATGATGTTTAATGATTTGCCTGAAGTTCCTTTCGGCAGCAGATATAGGCCTTTTTTCTTAAATCCCGTATGGAAGCTTGACATACCAAGTTCCAATTTGCAACCATCAACAAGATGTGGGAAACATTTTTGCTCCTGGTCTTAAAGGTTCTTCTAGTGTTTTTGAGTTTAGATGAGATGTGCCGCTGACGTCTCAGTTTTGCCAAGGGTGCCTCAAGCTTGTTGAAACGCCTCTATGAAGCCTGGGTACTCAACCAAAAGTTCTCAAAGCGGAAGATTTGCTTTAGCGACTTTGTTCTGAACGGGCAAAACATAATGTACGTATCCGAGGTGAATCCTAAAAGAGGTTGACGATGGTCTTAGGGAAGACTGTGGACCAGGCAGCCAAGGTGAAAACCCCTGCGTACTAGTAGCTTGAATTTAATTATTGTTTTGCGAAACATGAAAACATAAAACCTTCATGTAGCATCATAAGGTACAAGAAAGTCAGAATGTACTAGGATTTAGTATGTTATAAATCTCAAATTTAAATGAGTATTTCCGAAAGTAAATTATTGAGATAATCAAATTCATTTGATATAACAAGATTGCTATCGTCTACTTCCTTCACAGGAACAGTATCCTATTTATTAGATAGGTCATGCTTTTAACGAAATATACCATGGTATTGGAGTGCGGCTAATCTGCACCCGGGTTCATCTGCACCCATGCTTAGAAAAAAATTCAAAAACAATACTAGAAAAATTCAAAAAATTCCAAATTTTTTTGTGGTGGTAGACAATTTGACGCGTGAGGTGCGCCCCAAAATTCAACTCATTTGAGCATCTGAGCAGCTCTCGGCAAAAAAGACAAAATCAGGGTCTGTAAAAATGTATACTGTTCACGCACTGTTTTGACCCGATTTGTCTTTTTTGCCGAGAGCTGCTCAGATGTCCGAATGAGTTGAATTTTGGGGCGCACCTCACGCGTCAAATTATCTACCACCACAAAAAAATTTGGAATTTTTTAAATTTTTATAGTATTTGTTTTGAATTTTTTGCTGAGAGGGAGCAGATGAGCCTGGGCACCGTTTTGAGTTTTCCAGGTCTCTTTCCTTATTTATTACTAGCCCCTTAATGGTAA
Organism: Triticum aestivum; assembly: GCF_018294505.1. Lineage (NCBI taxonomy): Eukaryota > Viridiplantae > Streptophyta > Magnoliopsida > Poales > Poaceae > Triticum > Triticum aestivum. Next base: position 80,962,411 of record NC_057810.1, read on the forward strand.
TGGATGAACTACAACCTCCTACAAGGCAACATGAATGTGGAATCTTGGATCGTGTAGAATCAATGGTCCATAACTATCTGGGAGTGCCTTAAAAAAACTCTATAGGCTGCTAATGTCTGAATATACATGTGAGTTGAAGTGAAAGACAAACATATGCCAAGAAAGTATTGAAGCACTCTACAGGTCCATAGCCACATATCAAGTGTGATGTGGCAGCCAGTAAAATAGAATAGAAAAGATGGACTTACCTGCTCAATCAATACATCACTATAGCACATCCATATGACCAGCTCCATCATTTCCAGGACCAACGGCCATGCCTACAAGCAAAGTGAAGGAACCAGAGACATCCCAACAAATAGTCAAAAGTAAAATAGATACGAGGGGATCTGATACATCATCAGGAGTAGATTAAACAAAAAACAATCTACTGTTAAATAAAGAGAATATTGTCAAAACAGTAGTTATCTAAAATTATTCCTAAGCTTGATCCATTCCATATATCAGATAAAATATAATATATCCAACTAACAAATTCTAGTCAAAAAGTGATCATGACTTTTCATATTTTAAATAAATTTAGCCAGAAACATTACATAAAGTCCGTTTATTTTTCCTCTAGCGCAAATGAACTCGCCACTTGCAGCAAGACCCTTCTGAAAGTGATGAAAATAAAAAACTATTTGGTAAATATCGAATAGCCGGTCCCAAGCCCGGGTAAAGGAGGAGGGTTGTGATAGGCTTGGCGAGCCAACATAAAAACTCAGCCACTCTTATGGAGATGAAACCCAAAAGATTTTCGTTCGGGCGTAACCCTCTCAGCGACGTGCCACATCGGAACCCGGATGTGGTGGAAAATGGGCAAGGGCCGGGGCCGTCACCCCCCAAGTGGCGCGGCGTATCTTGATCCGGATACGGTGGCAAGTGAGCGAGGATCGGGTCGTCGCATCCTTAGTGGCGCGCTACATCGGCGCCCGGATGTAGTGGAAAATGAGCAAGGGTCTTCGCATTTGACTCGACGAGTGCTAAGGGTAAGGAAGCTAGCCGAGCCTAGGAGGATTCGCTTAGGTAGCTGGAACGTAGGGTCTCTGACAAGGAAGCTTCGGGAGCTAGTTGATGCAGCAGTGAGGAGAGGTGTTGATATCCTTTGCGTCCAAGAAACCAAATGGAGAGGACAGAAGGCGAAGGAGGTGGAGGATACCGGCTTCAAGCTGTGGTACACGGGGACGGCTGCAAACAGAAATGGCGTAGGCATCTTGATCAACAAGAGCCTCAAGTATGGAGTGGTAGACGTCAGGAGACGTGGGGACCGGATTATCCTGGTCAAGCTGGTAGCTGAGGACTTGGTTCTCAATGTTATCAGCGCATATGCCCCGCAAGTAGGCCACAATGAGAACACCAAGAGGGAGTTCTGGGAAGGCTTGGAAGACATGGTTAGGAGTGTACCGATTGGTGAGAAGCTCTTCATAGGAGGAGACCTCAATGGCCACGTGGGTACATCTAACACAGGTTTTGAAGGGGCGCATGGGGGCTTTGACTATGGCATCAGGAATCAAGAAGGAGAAGATGTCTTAAGCTTTGCTCTAGCCTACAACATGATTGTAGCTAACACCCTCTTTAGAAAGAGAGAATCACATCTGGTGACTTTTAGTAGTGGCCAACACTCTAGCCAGATTGATTTCATCCTCTCGAGAAGAGAAGATAGGCGTGCGTGCCTAGACTGTAAGGTGATACCTGGGGAGAGTGTTGTACCCCAGCATAAGCTGGTGGTTGCTGACTTCCGCTTTCGGATTCATGTCCAGCGGGATAAGCGTGCCAAGGTCGCTAGAACGAAGTGGTGGAAGCTCAAGGGGGAGGTAGCTCAGGTGTTCAAGGAGAGGGTATTTAAGGAGGGCCCTTGGGAGGAAGGAGGGGATGCGGACAATGTGTGGATGAAGATGGCGACTTGCATTCGTAAGGTGGCCTCGGAGGAGTTTGGAGTGTCCAGGGAAAGGAGAAGCGAAGATAAGGATACCTGGTGGTGGAATGATGATGTCCAGAAGGCGCTTAAAGAGAAGAAAGATTGCTTCAGACGCCTATACCTGGATAGGAGTGCAGACAACATAGAGAAGTACAAGATGGCGAAGAAGGCCGCAAAGCGAGCTGTTGGTGAAGCAAGGGGTCGGGCATATGAGGACCTCTACCAACGGTTAGGCATGAAGGAAGGTGAAAGGGACATCTATAAGATGGCTAAGATCCGGGAGAGGAAGACGAGGGATATTGGCCAAGTCAAATGCATCAAGGACGGAGCAGGCCAACTCTTGGTGAAGGACGAAGAGATTAAGCATAGATGGCGGGAGTACTTCGACAAGCTGTTCAATGGGGAGAATGAGAGTTCTACCATTGAACTGAATGACTCCTTTGATGAGACCAGCATGCGTTTTGTGCGGCGCATCCAGGAGTCTGAGGTGAAGGAGGCTTTAAAAAGGATGAAAGGAGGCAAGGCGATGGGCCCTGATTGTATCCCCATTGAGGTGTGGAAAGGTCTCGGGGACATAGCGATAGTATGGCTAACCAAGCTTTTCAACCTCATTTTTCGGGCAAACAAGATGCCAGAAGAATGGAGACGGAGTATATTAGTACCAATCTTTAAGAACAAGGGGGATGTTCAGAGTTGTACTAATTACCGTGGAATTAAGCTGATGAGCCATACAATGAAGCTATGGGAGAGAGTCATTGAGCACCGCTTAAGAAGAATGACAAGCGTGACCAAAAATCAGTTTGGTTTCATGCCTGGGAGGTCGACCATGGAAGCCATTTTCTTGGTACGACAACTTATGGAGAGATATAGGGAGCATAAGAAGGACTTGCATATGGTGTTCATTGACTTGGAGAAGGCCTATGATAAAATACCGCGGAATGTCATGTGGTGGGCCTTGGAGAAACACAAAGTCCCAGCAAAGTACATTACCCTCATCAAGGACATGTACAATAATGTTGTGACAAGTGTTCGAACAAGTGATGTCGACACCGATGACTTCCCGATTAAGATAGGACTGCATCAGGGGTCAGCTTTGAGCCCTTATCTTTTTGCATTGGTGATGGATGAGGTCACAAGGGGTATACAAGGAGATATCCCATGGTGTATGCTCTTTGCAGATGATGTGGTGCTAGTTGACGATAGTCGGACGGGGGTAAATAGGAAGTTAGAGTTATGGAGACAAACCTTGGAATCGAAAGGGTTTAGGCTTAGTAGAACTAAAACCGAGTACATGATGTGCGGTTTCAGTACTACTAGCTGTGAGGAGGAGGAGGTTAGCCTTGATGGCCAGGTGGTACCTCGGAAGGACACCTTTCGATATTTGGGGTCAATGTTGCAGGAGGATGGGGGTATTGATGAAGATGTGAACCATCGAATCAAAGCCGGATGGATGAAGTGGCGCCAAGCTTCTGGCATTCTCTGTGACAAGAGAGTGCCACAAAAGCTAAAAGGCAAGTTCTACAGGACGGCGGTTCGACCCGCAATGTTGTATGGCGCGGAGTGTTGGCCGACTAAAAGGCGACATGTTCAATAGTTAGGTGTGGCGGAGATGCGTATGTTGAGATGGATGTGTGGCCACACGAGGAAGGATCGAGTCCGGAATGATGATATACGAGATAGAGTTGGGGTAGCACCAATTGAGGAGAAGCTTGTCCAACATCGTTTGAGATGGTTTGGGCATATTCAGCGCAGGCCTCCAGAAGCTCCAATGCATAGTGGACGGCTAAAGCGTGCGGAGAATGTCAAGAGAGGGCGGGGTCGACCGATTTTGACATGGGAGGAGTCCGTTAAGAGAGACCTGAAGGATTGGAGTATCGACAAAGAGCTAGCTATGGACAGGGGTGCGTGGAAGCTTGCTATCCATGTGCCAGAGTCATGAGTTGGTTGCGAGATCTTATGGGTTTCACCTCTAGCCTACCCCAATTTGTTTGGGACTAAAGGCTTTGTTGTTGTTGTTGTTGTTGTTGTTGGTAAATATCGAACTAAATCGTTATTGATTGAAGAAATAAAACTAGCTTTAAGCTTCGGAATGTGCCAACTGAGCTACATATTTGACATCCCATTTGGTTCAAGCTAGTTTTTCTCCATGTAAGTGACTTCATTTTCCAACCACCACGGTCTCATCTTGAGAACAACACCATAACTATGCAGTAATGCACTAATACTGCTATTATACAATTCTTGAATATGTCAATAGGCATGCAGCAATATTTTTTTATTGAATTATTATACAAAGAAATGCCAATCTTCCTCACGTTCCAATCTTTGTACCAGATAGAGTTTGCCACCTCTCATTCGAACAACATAATTACACAGAACGCCACCAAAAATCAATCAGAAAAGAACATACTACAAAACAACTTTGCTCTGTGTTGAAGAGATCAACCAACACTAAAAGAAACAGGTGATATGAACTACTTAATCTTTTTAGCTTCACACAGAAAGATTTGAACAGCATTGCGACAACCAATTAACAAAAGATATATGTGCTTTGTTATACCCAGAGTGTAAGGGCATGCTATTACCTGCAGCAAAGACAGTTTCGAGTGGATAATAGCGAGACAAGTAGTCAATTTCACAAAATTTCTTGAACTGCAATGACTCAAGCTGGATCGTGAACAGACCCATATCTGTCAACAGGAACACCACATTATTGTCCTCAGCAAATCCTTGTACCATCGGATACCCTATATCCTTTGAATTCATGGAAAATAACTTGTCCAGTTCAATAGTTTTTCCCAGAACCCATGAAGCAACACCATCACAATTGGTTTTTCTCCTCCATAATTGGGCGCTCAAGCCTGAAAGATAAATGAAACCAAGGCCTCCACCCTCCGCCCGCATAACCGTGCAGTGGTAATTGTCGATGTCCACTGGCACATGTATCACACTTAAGCTCTGTCTATCCAAATCAAACTCGAGGATGCCAGCCAGACTTTCAAAAAGCAACCAGTAAAGGGAATGTCCCACTTGGACACCAGGAGGTTCCGTGAAAACAATGCAGGGAGGTCGATTTGAACCCGGAGATGCCTTAGGTGGAATCAGTGTTGAGATTAGATCGCCCCACCCGCCAGTCTCCGATGAGTAAACACGGGCGATCGCTCGTGTATGTTGTTGGTTGTTTGTCTCTGTGCATACCAAGACCACCTGGAAGTGTTGGATGTCTCCGGTAGCACGAAGCACCGCCCCATTAGTCGGGGTCTCCATAGGATCGAATCCCGGGGGAGCAGCAATCTGGTGCAGTTCGCCAGTGACAGGGTCCCACACCAGCACCTTGAGTGGCCTCAACTGGAAGATGAGTACAAGGCCATGGTGGCATCCGAGTAAGAAGTGGTTGTCGACTTGCAAGCAGAAGCGGCCATCCGGAATACGATTGGGACGATCCATTGTAGATTTAAAACATAATTCCTCAAAGAATCCAAGGAGAGGAGGCTTGTGGCGGTGGTGGAGGCGGAAGCAGCGGGAGAAGCCCGGGTCAGATATGAGGTGGTGCCAACACTTGGAGACGACGGAGGCGCGAGGGAGGGAGGACGGCTCCGGGGGGAGGCGGAGGAGGATCTCGAAGAGGAGGTTGTCGTCCTCCAGCGGTGGGGCTGCCGCCGGCGAGCGTGAGCGTGGGAGGAGGCGGCTACTCATCTTGTCCTCGTCACAACTCATGGGAAAGTGTGGTGGAGTCTATCAGCATCGCCATTAGCGGCTCTGCCTTCGAAAATAAAAGTACAATTTAAAGAAGAAGATCTCTTTCTAATCTCACTAATAATAGCCCCATAACCTCCTTGATTAGCTATTTCAATGTCATTGATCACCTGCTTGGAATCCGAGGCAATAATAGCGTTCTGAATCAATTCCTCAGCCACGATGTGTAGTTTTTTTTCTTGTGAAGTAGTGTACCAACCAAAGTGGAGTCACGCTGGCAGTGAGATTGAAGCCCAAAACGCCTCCCTTCTTTTCGGGAGAGACCACGAAAACTAGAGTAAAAGGAAGCCCACAGCACATAAACAGGACATAGAGATTTTTCTTCTTCTTATTCTCTGAAGCTATGCAGATTCAAATGTATCAACTACTGTACGGAATCCATAAAAGAACTACTGTACCGAATACACGTAAAAGGTGTACAAAGTTACCGCTCCCCTCAAAATGTACACAAAACGAACAAATAATACAAGATTCAATGGTGGCGGCCCCATTCATTCGTGTCTCAGAAATAGTTCTTTTCTTCTAAATAAACGAGGCAAAAGCTTTAGGGAAAAGCGGACAGAGACCAAACTACAATTCTGCGACAACGGGCATCGAGGGAAATAAGTGCAATCTATCACCGCATGGACAATGCTGCGACATCTTCTGACTCCACTGTGACCAACATAGCTTTTTATAATGTTTTGAGAGAATCTCGTATGGATGTTACCAAGGTTTTCAAACTATGTAAAGTTCATTTTCTAAATCAATCACTCTACACATGCAGCTCTGCAAGGACTTGGATGAGCAGTATGTTAATGCCAACCTAGATGATAATGACTTCCTGTGTCGAGCATCATCACCATGGTATTTGAATCTTCTTTAAGGATCTGTGCTTTGCGGTTTATTAAGGGCAACTATTATCTCACCCTAGGTTCTTTATGATCTTATATCTCGGCTAAGGCAGCCAACATTACCTTTGGGTAGCACTAGTAGAAAAGGGGCCAATGGTCCAGGCCGGTCCAGCCCATTAGTCCCGGTTCAATCCAGAACCGGGACCAATGGGGGCATTGGACCCGGTTCGTGAGCCCCAGGGGCCGGCCGGGTCACGTGGGCCATTGATCCCGGTTCGTCTGGACCTATTGGTCCCGGTTGGTGGGACGAACCGGGACCAATGGCCCTCGCTCCTGGCCCACCACCATTGGTCCCGGTTGGTGGGCTGAACCGGGACCAAAGGACGACCATTAGTCCCGGTCCATTCTACCAACCGGGACTAAAGGGTTGGTCCTCGTTGCGGCCAAAGTTTAGTCCCATCTCGCCAACCGGAGGGGAATCAGACCGGTTTATAAGCCCCTCCCTCTCTGCCTTATTGAGCTCCTCTGAAAATGAAAATGGATGCCCTTATATAGGGAATTTAGGCTAAATTCATACGAATTTCTCTTGAAATTTGTTATGAATTTAATTTGAATTTCCTCTATAAGCGCATCTATGCTCATTTCTGAGTAGCTTTTTATATAGTTTTTTTTCTTTTCTGCTATATTTATTTTTTTCTTTTTATTTCTGAGTTGTAATAAGTCATTAAAAATAAGCATCTATGCTCATTTTTTAGTAAAGTTAATCATAACTATTTTTTCTTCTATTTATTTTTGAATTGTAATAAGTCATTAAAAATAAGCATCTATGCTCATATTTTAGTAAAGTTAATCACAACTATTTTTTCTTCTTTTTATTTCTGAGTTGTAATAAGTCATTAAAAATAAGCATCTATGCTCCTTTTTTAGTACAGTTAATCACAACTATTTTTTGCTTCAATTCATTTCTGAGTATCTTTTTATATAGTTTTTTTTCTTTTCTGCTATATTTATTTTTTTCTTTTTATTTCTGAGTTGTAATAAGTCATTAAAAATAAGCATCTATGCTCCTTTTTTAGTACAATTAATCACAACTATTTTTTGCTTCAATTCATTTATGAGTAGTTTTCTATATAGTTTTTTTTCCTTTTCAGCTATATTTTTTTCTTTTTATTTCTTAGTTGTAACAAGTCATTAAAAATAAGCATCTATGCTCATTTTTTAGTAAAGTTAATCATAACTATTTTTTCTTCTTTTTATTTCTGAGTTGTAATAAGTCATTAAAGATAAGCATCTATGCTCCTTTTTTAGTACAGTTAATCACAACTATTTTTTGCTTCAATTCATTTCTGAGTAGTTTTATATATAGTTTTTTTCTTTTCAGCTATATTTATTTTTTTTCTTTTTATTTCTCAGTTGTAATAAGTCATTAAAAATAAAAAAGAGGCGCAATGCTTGTTAATTTGCTTCAAGCCTTTCGGAATAGTGTCAACTGCACTGCACATAGCTCTGTGCAGTCTACCGTATTCCTCAAGGCTTGAAGCTAACCAACGTGCAGGAGCATTGAGCCTCTTCGTCATCGTCTCTGCACTCATGGCTTATAAACAGTTGCGAGTGCCTCTCGCTTGGCGAGGTGGGACTAAAAAAACAGCTGCAGGAAGAATCAAAATAAAATAAATAAAATAAAAAAAGTGCCACATAAAGGGCTACCACGGCCTGAATACGACTAGAAATCCAACAATGGGCCAGGATTCAGGCCCGCAATAGGCCCAATAGGCCCACATGCACATATAGTGCGTTTAGGCCCGTAAGCCTGCATTTGAGAGGAGCTCGAGAGGGCAGCGGGACTGGGGCTTATAAACCACTCTCGAGCTCCCTCAGCTAGCGAGGTGGGACTAAACTTTCGTGCCGCGACGCGGGCAACACTTGGCCTTTAGTCCCAGTTGGTGGCACCAACCGGGACCAAAGGTTTTCGTTTCCCGCCCTTTGGGTTGCTGAAAAGAGGCCTTTGGTCCCGGTTGGTGGCACCAACCGGGACTAAAGGGGGCATTAGTCACGGTTGGAGCCACCAACCGGGACCGATGCTCTTCCTATATATACAGGACTTAGCAGTTTTCGATTTCTCCCGCTCCACTCTCGTCGTCGCGCGTCTCCCTGCCGCCGCCCCGCCCCGCCACGCCCCGACGCCGTCCCTGCCCCGCGCCGCCCCGCCCAGCCCCGCCCCACGCCGTCGCCACCCGCGCGCCCCGCCCAGCCCGCCCGCGCCGCGCCCCGCCGCCCCGGCCCGCGCCGCCCCGTCGTCGTCGCCTTCGCCGTCGCCGTCGCCTTCGCCGTCGCCGTCGCCTTCGCCGTCGCCGTTGCCGCCCCGCTCTGCACCTCGCCGTCGCCTTCGCCGTCGCCGTCGCCGGCCGTACGTGAGCACCTCGCCGTCGCCTTCGCCGGTCGTCACCGTCATTTTTTTGTTAGATTTAATTAGATTTTTTTGTTAGGTTAGATGTGTAGTAATTTAGATATATGTAGTTCATAGATTTTGTTATTAGATTAGATTTTTTTTGGTTAGATTAGATGTGTAGCAATTAATTTGTCTAAATTATGTTAGATTTGTTTTGTTAGATTAATTAGATTTTTTTTGCTAGATTAGATGTGTGTAGTAATTTAGATATGTAGTTCATAGATTTTTTTGGTTAGATTAGATTTTTTTGGTTAGATTAGATGTGTAGTAATTAATTTGTTTATATTATGTTAGATTTTTTTTGTTAGATTAATTAGATTTTTTTTGTTAGATGTGTGTAGTAATTTAGATATGCATAGTTCATAGTTTTTTTGTTGGATTAGATTTTTTTGTATATAGTTTAGATGTGTAGTAACAAGAAGTAGTTTATATATAGTTGTTAGATTAGATGTGTAGCAATTAATGATTTTTTTGTTAGATTAGATGTGTAGTAATAAGAAGTAGTTTATATATAGTTGAACTAGCTAGTTGATTTAATAAACTAATTTAATTTACTATATATAGAAGTAGTTTGTTTTTAGTAAGTACTATTTATATATTTATTTATAGTAAGTGCTTAGTAGTTGAACTAGATAGTTGATTTAATTAATAAAACTACTTTTATTTAACTATATATAGAAGTAGTTGCCGCATCGACGTCGGCGATGCCTATCCCGCATCCTCGTCGTCGTCCACTCGGCGGTGGAGGCCTGCTTGATCAGGGCCATGTTCGGGACTGGGCTCCGCCGGACTGGTATTGGGAGGTGCTACCTTCCGGGGGACGTAGGTTAGTGAGGAGGCAGCCCGTTGTTGACCCGATCCTTGTTTGGTGGCGATCGCGTGGGTCAGTGACGGTAGTGAGGCATCCGGACACCGCAGAGGTGGTACGTCACCGTGTCAGCGAGGAGGACGAGCACGTCCGTCGCTACATGGTTGCATTGGAGGGCAGATTCGACAATACCTGGCAGGTTCTTCAGGGATCTCACTGGAGCTATGATCCTGTGATGGTTCCTTATCTTTGGGTGTCCACCGCTCGCGTCGATACCCGTCGGGCGCTACGGTTCTAGTTGTATTAGTGATAATATTCGACGATGTACGGACACCAAGAGATGATGTACTTTTGCTTATAATTATTGAATGCATGCTAATTTGAATACTATACTTTATTTTATGATTTGGTTTTGCTTATTTTATGATTTGGTTTTGCTTATTGAATGCTCATATTGGATAAGTTCTCCTTCATTCCCGTGTGCTAGACAATTTGATATAATAATGCATTCGGGAATGAAAGGAGGAGCTACGTACATCGATCATCGATAGTCAACCCGTGATTAATAATAATGATCTAGTTTAATATTTGAATTATGAACGTAGGCCGGAAATGTCGTACTCATCGGACGACGAAAACCGCCCGGGGGAGTGCGACTGGTGCCACGACGACCGAGGTATCTGCGACAGGTTCATTGTGCTGGACGAAGATCGTCGCTTCAGCATTAAGCTCGAGGAGACCTTCGATGTTCATACGGTACGCAACCGACGATAAAAGTTTTTTTTCGTAATTACTCATGACTTCAACTATTTTAATCATGACAATATTTTTCATCTTTTCCAATTCGACTAGCTTATCCCATGCTTTGCAAGACGCTATGTCTTGGAGAGGATGGGTTTTGAAGACCATGAAAGTTTCGAAACCAAAAAAATTATCCTAAGTACCCATCATGGTGTGGATTTTCAAGTAAAGCTGTACAATGCTCAGAGTGTAACCCATTTTGGTTGCAAAAATTGGGAAGCACTTTGCAAGATGTATGGTTTTGATGAGGGTATGCTTGTTACCATGGATCTTGGTGATCCTACAATCGAGCAAGAGAGACCTACGATTTTCGTCCTTGTGGATACACCTCCAATTCTTCCCCCATGTGAGCTTAACATAGTTATTAAGTAATTTATATTGTTTATTTCAAAATAGTTGACAACTTATTCTCCATTGACAGCTTATTTTCATTCTTCAAAGAATGTGCGGAAGATGGTAGACAGAACCTACTACACCGAAGGCTCCGAACTAACTTATCAGGAGAAAAATCATCTGGTCGCATTTTGTACTGATCTTGAGAATTACAATGTCTACAATCGAACTCCTCAACATTATGGTCAATACGTGCCACTAGTGCACGTGTTGAACTACGGTAACTACCATGGAGATACCCTGGTAAGATTTTTGTACTATTACAACATCCGTGCATCTTTTTGCACACTTCTAAAACTAGTACATCATATCATTGCTAACTACGAAGTTATTACTATGTTTTTCAACAGATAATCCCGAATGATTGTGTGCCTCATCTGATGTATACACACGGTAGCCTTCATGTTTTGAACATACAACCAGGTCGTCCTACGAATCTCAACTGTCCATACCGGGTTTCTAAAATAAGTGGAGACATGAGAATCAAAGAATGGAAAAAATGTATGGACAGTCGTAAGGAGCTTCTTGGAAGCAACATTCAGCGAAGGGCAAAAATTGGAGACAGGATGATCGCCATTCTTCATAATGGAGAGTCAGGGTCTATATTGTTTTATGCTATTTTACCTTAAGGGTGTTTAGGTCCTACCTGATACTGATGATCATGTGTTAAGAACAATTATGTAGGGTTGGGTTCGATGACTATGAGGATGATGATCGTATGACTTATTATTAATAACGAGTAGAAGTTGTATGATGATGCATGATTAGTAGGACGAGTACTTGTTATTATATATGCTGATGTATGCGAGCATGCATGAGTTATTATATCAGCGGGTAAAATGAACATATATAGCAGCAGCGTTGGTAAACCAAGGACGAAGATATAAGAGAGGACACTTCTCTCTATTAGCTAGCTAATATAACAACCTAAAAATAACCCCCAAAACCCCTAAAGCAGCCAATTTCCAAAAAAAACATGGACTTTTGGTCCCGGTTGGTGCCACCAACCGGGACCAAAGGCCCCCTGACTGGGCTCGGCGCACAGAGCCACGTGGAGGCACATTAGTCCCGGTTCTAGTTTGAACCGGGACTAATGGATGGAGGTATTAGTAACGGCCCATTAGTCCCGGTTCATGAACCGGGACTAAAGGCCCTCACGAACCGGGACTATTAGGTGTTTTTCTACTAGTGCAGATTGTCACAACGTCGTGGTGCCACCGAGGGAGCCAACAACAGTAGATGATGTGGTTGCAACACAATGTGGCGGATCCGGCGGGCCAAGGTCGCAGTGAGAAGGACGAGACAGCTAAGTTGATGAGAGCGACCGGGCCACAACAATTTCCATGAAATTATTTCCCTTCGTGCTTGTGGTGGCAAAAAATACCATTAGATAATTCATAGACGTGAATAAGCTGGATGGCAATGACAGAAGTCGAATATGAGCATTATCAACCTATGAAAATAGCGAATTGAAGAAGAAAAAGAAGAGTGGTTTAATAGAGGAGAAAATATGATAATCATAAAGGTATATGTTAGCTGCCATGAGTTATCTTCAAAGTGGATTTTGAGAAGACATATGATAAAGTTAAATGGCCTTTCCTTTAGCAGGCAATGCGCATGAAAGGATTTAGTGAGGCTTGGCGGAACCAAGTAGGTTCTCAAGTCTAGAAGGGTAGTGTCGGAATCAAGGTTAACGATGACATCAGCCACTATTTTCAGATACACAAGGAATTGATACAAGGGGATTCAATGTCTCCTCTCCTTTTTAATATAATGGCTGATATGCTGACCATTCTTATAGGCAGGGACAAGCATCATGGGCAAGTGGAAGGACTAGTCCCTCATCTGGTTGATGGGGGGGGGGTCTCCATTTTACAATTCTTTATTTGAAAAAAGCTTAGTTGCTGGAAGAGCAAACTAATGTCGTATGGAGGTCGGCTAGTGCTAATTAACTCAATACTTACTAGTATGCCGATGTTCCTACTTTCTTTCTTCGAGGTACCGAAAGGGGTGCGGAAAAGACTTGATTTCTTTAGATCCCATTTCTTCTGGCAGTCAGATGAGGCCAAGAAGAAATACCGTCTTGCATGATGGGATATTCTTTGCCGACCCAAGGATCAGGGAGGTCTTGGAATTGAGAACTTGGAAATTAAGAATAAATGTCTTATGAACAAATGGCTCTATAGGTTAAGAGACTGAATTGGAAGGTATGTGGGTACATATTTTACGTAATAAGTATTTATAGTTGAAAACTCTCGCCCAGGTCACCGTGAGACCAACTGACTCACCATTCTGGAAGGGACTCATGCGAACGAAAGACTTGTTCTTTCCTAGGGTTAAATTCTTGATTGGCAATGGGATGTCAACAAGATTTTGGGAAGATACGTGGTTAGAAGATACGCCCCTAGCCATACAACACCTCATCCCGTATAACATCGTGCAATGTAAGGAGGATTACGTTGGCACAATTTCTCAAACGACTCCCTTAAACATTCAATTTAGACGTGTGTTAGTTGGTGAATGATGGACTGCATGGATGCATTTGGTCCAGAGATTTATAGATGCTCAATTATTCGACCAACCAGATTCGACACACTAGAAGTTAGCGAGAAATGGGGTGTTTACGGTGAAATCTTTCTATAGGGACTTGATAAATCCTGGCCCAATCTCGAGATCATTACATATTTGAAAGGTTAAGGTTCCCTTGCGTATTAAAATCTTTATGTGGTTCGTCCACAAGCAAGTGATCCTACCAAAGATAACTTACTTAAGAGGTGGTGGTTAGGTAGTTCGTGTTGTTGTTTTTGTGATCATGATGAAACAATACAACACTTATCCATAGAATGCCCACTCGCCAAGCTTCTTTGGAGAACGATCCATATAGCCTCTAACATTACTCCTCCAGTTGACATTGCATCATTGTTTGGAACGTGGTTAGCTGAGGTTGATAAGATTACTGCAGCTCGTATTCGGATTGGAATATGTGCGCTCATGTGGGCTATATGGAATTACAGGAATGACATGATTTTTAATAGACAAATACTTTAACTTTCTTGCAGGTCATCTTCAGACCGTCCGCTTGGATCCGTACGTGGTCCTTACTCACTCCTACGGACTCCAGGAAGCCTTTGGTTACTGAGTGCAACCAGTGAGAGATGGTAGCACGGGCTATATTCAACCGGTTCGGATGGCGGTTGCATAATATGATTGGAGTCTAGGGAGCTTGCCCTTGACATTGTCATACCGATTGTGATTTTGAGCATGTAATTTTCTTCTTTTTTCTTTGCTCCGCTTGCGAGTTGTAAGACTTATTTATTTTTCTGATATTCTGAGACCTTTTTAATAAGATGGTTGCATGCATCGTCATGATGCAGAGGTCGGGGGCATGCCTCCATTTCCAAAAAAAATGTTAGCTGCCATTAATACTGAACCACTAGAATATGTATTTATCTAGAGAAAATTCCTTATTTGACACTGTCTTAAAATCTGGTTTCTTATTTGACACTGGAAAAGTTTTTCTTCCCTATTTGACACCAATCCTAAATTTTATTCCCTATACGACACTTCCATCCATTTTGAGCCTAAATGACACGTAAAAAAACATTTTGCCCCTCATGCGGTATGTGTGTGTATGCGTGCGTGTGTGCTGTTGCGTGCATGGTGCGCGCGCACATGTGTGCTGCTGTGTGTGTGCGCGCGCGCGCGTGTGCTACTGCGTGTGTGTTTGCTACTGCGTGTGTATGAGCGCGCGCGTGTGTGTGCTGTTCCGTGCCTATGTGCCGCATGCGTGTGTGCTGCTGCGTGTGTGTGTGTGCTGCATGCGTCTGTGTTGCTGCGTATGTGTGTGTGTGCATGTGTGTTGCTGCGTGTGTCTGTTAGAGCGCGCGTGTGTTGCTGTGTGTGTGTTGCTGCATGTGTATGTGCTACTGCGTGTGTGCTCCTGCTCCCGCACTGATGCTGCGTGTGTGTGCTACTGCCCCGCACACACACATACCACATGAGGAGCAAAAGAGTCTTTTCAGGTGTCATTTAGGCTTAAAATGAACGAAAATATCGTATAGGGAATAAAATTTAGAACTTGTGTCAAATAGGGATGAAAAACTTTTCCAGTGTCAAATAAGGAAGCAAATTTTAAGATAGTGTCAAATAAGGAATTTTTTTATTTATCTATTGCAACGCGTGAGCAATTAACTAGTTTTGAAAATAAAAAAGATGTTTGCACCCCTTCTAAGAGCGCCTGCAACGCAACATACCTGATCTAGCCGTTGGTTGATAAAAAAATAAGATCAAAAATTAAAACCCCTTCTAAGCGCTCTCCAATGGTAAGCGCTAATTCCAGACACGAAGTGGAGAACAGAAATAAAAGCAACGACTCTTTTCATAGCTGGTGCGGCAGGTGAAAAAAAGCGAAGCACCCGCTACAGTTGGTGTTGATGTCACGCCGGGAATTGATCAACTAACTGCCGATCTATGTGGAAATATATTCTAGTGTCCTCACCTAACGCCTAGCGTTGGGGATGGCCTAAGGCCCTGTTTGGTTCATAAGTCCTACGACTTTTTCTAGTCCCAATTAAAAAGTCTGTCCTTGTTTGTTTCCAGAAACTAAAAAGTCCCTAGTCCCTCCCTAAAGGTTATTAAATGACCATGTTACCTTTAATATACAGAAAAATAACAACCAAACAATATCATGGGGCAGCGGGGCAATGGGTGCAGGGAGGGACATTGTTGAAAAAGTCTCAAAAAAGACTCTCCTTGAGAGTCTTCTTCATTTAGTCCAAAAAATAACTTTTAATCCCTAGTAGTCCCTCCTGTTTGGTTAAAAAGTCTTCAAGAGTGATTTTTCTAGTCCCTACATCAACAAGTCCCTAAAAACAAACACCCCCTAAGATGCTCCTAGCCGTCTTTCAAAAGCAAATTAGCGTATCATTAAATAGATCAACTAGCAAGGTCAACCGACAAACGGGCTTGCATTAACGTGCGACAATAGAGATGAACCACAACGTACTGATTCATTGAACACCTTCATGCCGGTTGACAAGTTGTGAACAGAAGTTGGATAATAGAATGGAGATAGCAAATCATGCGATTTATTCCAACATAGTCAACTTCGCAATTCGCCGGTGCATGCTTGATAGAGGGTCAATTTCCAGGTTGAGGGGGTACGAAGAAATGGAACCCAAGTAGCCATCTCACCATCTCAGCCACCAGAACACAACTCTAGATACCTGCAGAGCAATCAATGTCATGCGTCAAACAAATTTGTACTCCCTCCGTTCCTAAATATATGTCTTTGTAGAGATTCTAATATGGACTATATACGAAGCAAAATGAGTGAATCTACATTTTAAAATATGATGTCTGTAGACATCCGTATGTAGTTTGTAGTGCAATCTTTAAAAAGACTTATATTTAGGAACAGAGGGAGTACTATTCTTTAGGGGAAAATTTAAGTGTAATTGAACCTATAAACCACCCTTGAGTACCCGCCATTCCAGAGGCATCTGCGTGCGCTAGCGTTTTTTGACCGCTCGATTGATTTACTGTGGACCGAATCTTAGTGCTGGCAATTACTCGTCCGTCCGTCCCTTTATATATCTACATCAGCTTCACAAGTGAATGTCAGGTGGGGCTCATTGGCTGTGGGGTCGAAAGAAGGAAGTGGTTTTTCTTAGATTTTGCGTAACCTGAGGAGTTTTACCCCAGTGGGACGATGAGAACGTGGGGGTGAAAGCCTATCCGCCAATCCCGCAGGCTCCTCGAGCCCCGCGTCTATCCTCCTCCCCCGCACTCCCCTCGTTCCCCCGTACAACCGCCGCTCTCCCCTGCCTCTCCGTCTCGCTAGAAACACCGCTGCTGGATCCCTTCCCAGTCGACGGTGGAGCCCCCATCCTAGCCCCGCACCGGAGTTCGGCGACCAAGGAGGTGTGGATCGATGATGTTGCAGCAAAGAAGAGGATGGGATATCGAGGAGGGAGCGGGCCGTTCCAGAGGAGATGGGAACGGGGGTGGGCGGTGGTGAGGCATCGGCACCAGAGACGCAGATCCGCGGCGGTGCGGGGTTGGTGACGAGGACGACCTGTGACTCCTCATGGCAAAGGTAATTTCTCATATCCCCTCCCTTCCTCTGGTGCCCTGCCGTCGTAACCCCGCCTTTGTGGAGAAGTCTCAGTTGAGGAGAGGGTGGCGCTGCTGTATCCGTTCTCCTCATACCATGTGTTTCCCTTTCCCCTTCCTCGATCTGCCTTTTCCCGGTTGTTCTCACTTTGAGCATGGGCTGATGTGCAGGCTCGACCTATTATTTTGCAGGTCTTGCTCGCCGTTGGTTGTAACATCATCGTCTCCGAGGCAGGTTTGTCTGAGAGGTACGCACCGGTGAATCAATATGTTTGCCCGTCCATGCATCTTTGGTACTATCTGCTTGATAATGTTTCTTTAGAGGAAACCATTTCTTCTAGGCCAGGGGTGTTTCTTTGGGCTATAACCAATGCGATGTCTCCATCTACTAGGTAGTTATTTTCTTCCAATGGCTACATGTACTTATATAGTTTGTTAACTTCTTCTCGGCTTCTTTTATATGCGTGTGTATGGACAAATTAATGGGTCTTTGTGTTGGTTGTTCCTTCCTCGCCGATATGGCAACAATTTTAGATGTTGTCCAGTTAAGGTTCATTGTAAATAATAGTGGATGTTGGGCTGCCTCCACACCGCAAGACATGGAGATGGCTGACGCCGGAACCGGTTGTTGAGGTCGAGTACGCCCCTTTGTCGTCGCCGTCTATATCCGTTATAGTGCTGCTGCGGTTTGGCTTTTCCTTGGTGTTCATAATCTCAGGATGACACTTGATTTCAGTGTAAGGAGCTTGCCGGCACCGGATTCAGCAGGGTGGAGATCTATGAGGCCTTTCTTTCTTGTGGGATTCCCACACATCTTGCAAGTTCAAGGGGGCGAGCTCAGCTGAATGCGTGTCGACGTAGTGTACCTTTGCAAGCCGAGTATCTTGCTCTAATTTGTTGACAGGGTAATAGGTACAGTCAACAATCCATAGTCAATAAAAGAGATTATGTGCTGCAGGTAGCCAAGAAGGTTTATGAATGTCTCAGTATTTTGTCGGAACAAGCCTCAGAGTTAATAACATACTTCAGAAGTCAGAAAAGATTGGTTTCATGCAGATGCCATTATAACATTTGTTTATTTCCAGGGTAGTTTTTCTATTTATAGATGTATCATGTAGGTAGAGTAAAACATCCTCTTGGTCTCTTTTCTGTGGTCTGTGGTTGTAGATTAAAATTGGTGCATTCATGCGAAAAAGATCAAATTGATCCCTGTATATACAAGTGAACTGTAGAGAAAGATTCCACACGGCGTTGGCTTTAGGGAAGTAACATGCGAATAAAGAAGAGAGATTATAGAGTGAGATGATGTTGTTTCTCGCTATATTCTCAACTGAACTGAGTATCATACAAAGATATCATATTTCCAATCATGCCTCTGGGAATAATAGCATTCAGGTAGTCATGCTGAGTTTTCTATCATCCAAATAAGAGCACACTTGCCTTTTTTTATGCGTAGCACACTTGCCTTTGTTTTACCATACAGATTAAATGTTGAGAAGTATATTGTTCTGATTGCTTATTCAATGTATTGATAATAGTATGATGCATGCCGACTCTTATTCTCCTATGCTTTCCTAAGGAGCACTTCTAAGGATGTAAGGAAAGGCATTTCTTTCCCAAGCTTATTGACTGCATATCTCCTGGTCCTGGCATTTGGTATGTGCAGTTGAGTTATTTGCTATCCTAGTCTATAACAATGTAAGGCCTAGGATCCGAACTGGAAATTATAGCCTTGGTGGATTGATTTTACCTTTGTTCCAAGGAGCTGAACTGGAAATTATATCCTTAGTACATTGATTTTACCTTTATTTGATTCATCACAAGTGTTCATTGTTTAGGATTTCTGATTGTAGTGACTGAGAAACATATTTGCAAATTTTGTATTTGTTCGACATGAAAGCACCTTTCTTTGTGGTTGGAGAAGGAATGAATCCATCACAGTGCTCCCTAAGAGGGCACAAGCTGTTGTTCTCTGTAATCCAGCACATGGGAACCTCATCAGGATATGCCAAGTAGTCTGGACAAACTTTGGTGAGTCTGGTGGGAAGAATCTCTGTATAAGGTTAAGAGATATTATAATACTTTGTCACCTTGTGCCGTTTTTGCAGAAATGGCAAATTAATGAAAAAAGTTCTCAATACTTGCATTTTTTCCCGCCTTTTTCCAGCTGCATGTGTTGCTTGCGGTCTGTAGTGCCACTCTTTCAGCTTTTGCGTTGCCTACAATTTCTATGATTCTATCTGATGTTTAGTCTTCATGTTTAACTATGCACCAGAATTCCATTTGACTACTCCTAAATTCTCAAGCTACCATAGAGGTCTATTGGTCTTGCTATCTCCAAGGAGAAATGGTAGATGCCTAACAGCATGTGGGTTTAGACAATGTTTTTAAAAATTTCATGTTCCTCGCTGCCGAAAGGGTGTTAGCCGTCACTTATCAGTTTGCTTGTTTGAGATATCTGTTCTTTCTCCATTGTAGGTAAGGTCATTTCAAAGGAATCTTTGCATGAGAGGGTGGCAAATTTTATGTAATGATTGCTGTCAAACAGGCCAAGGTAATTCTTTTCTACAGCTGTGCTATGGATAACAATCCATTATTTTACTGATTATGCTGTTCTGGATGCTTCACATCTCAGAATTTGTAATGTAGCTGACATGATAGTATTATATTGTTTTACTATGAAAAACCCTTGAATGTTATACATAAATGCTCACTTTTCAATCCTGGCTCAACTATGACTATGTATTGTGATGTAACCATACAAGGAACAAAACATGATTCCAGATGAATAACTTGCGTGAGATTCCGATTCGCCCATCCAATTCTATGGCTGAATCTGAAACCTGGAGGTCGTTAGTAGGGAGATGCCTGTTGAGCTGCTAATCTTTCCCTCATGGCGTGACAGTGTTTAGAGTCAAGATTAGTGTTGCAGAACCAACAGTCTCCTTCATCTGGGGGTACATTATATAATAACCCATATTGGCCATCTTTAGGGATGAATGATAACTGGTGCAGCTCAAGGTCGTCCTCAATGCTACCTGATGATGTTATGTACCTAGGGTAGGGGCATAGACCTATCTAGGATACCATACCCAAGGACGTCCTTAGACGAAGCTACCTTTCAGTCGACCAAGAGAGACTCCACTCGACCAAGAGAGACTCCACTCGACCGGCTGGAAGACACTCGACCATGAAGACTCACTCGACCATCCACTACCAGAATTAACGTAGTTGCCGACGGCCTCATCTATGCCGACGGCCCCCGTAGGCATAGATGGATATATCCCGACGGCCTAGGGCAGGCCGTAGGCGTAGAAAAGCCGTCGGCATATGTCGATCTACGCCGACGGGGGCCGTCGGCATACTACCGCCGTCGGGACCTCTAGAGGTATGCCTACGGGGGTCGTCGGCATACTACCGCCGTCGGGACCTCTGGTGGTATGCCTACGGGGCCGTCGGCATAGATGAGGCCCGCCTACCTGGTCAGTAGCGACCATTTGACGGCGTCGGAACTATGTCGACGGGGCTAACGACGGCCGTCGACATTGAAATTAAACATAAAAAGGGGAAAAAATGAGACAAAAACTATGCAGGGCTACCACGAGCTACCAGAGGGCGCCACGTGGAGCCTATGCCTACGGCTAGGCCGTCGGCATACATATGAAACTATGCCTACGGCTAAGCCGTCGGCATAGCCTGGCATAGATATGTTGACATCACCGATCCGCGCCGCCTCCACATCATCGATCCGAGGGGGAGGGGTCTGTGGTGTGACAGAGATATGCCGACGGCATAGCCGTCGGCGTAGGCCTGGCCCATGCCCTCCGTCACGTCATCAATCCGCGTGCATCGTCACGTCATTGATCCCTGACCGTGTGCGCAGCTATGCCTACGGCCTTACCGCAGGCATACCTGCCGACGGCTATGCCGACGGCTATGCCGTCGGCATAGGGCTGGCCCATGCCCTCTGCCACATCATCAATCCACGTGCATCGCCACGTCATCGATCCATGGCATTGGAGCTCGGTGTGCGCAGCTATGCCTACGGCCTTACCGTAGGCATACCTATATTTCTATTTTATTTTTATTTTTTTACTATTATTTATTATTTTCTTTTTTTACAATACAAATGTGCCTTGTCTAAACAAAAATCATACCCCAGTAGTATATCAATAGCCCCCCTCATGGACGTTGATGCCGCCGTGTCACGGAGGGGGGAACTGGTCGACATCAGTGGGAATCTGGTTAGAGGGTGACCTTCGGGGCGTAGCTATGCCACCGAAACATCGCACGACTCCTGATGCATGTGTGGAAGTGTTGTGGCATGCGTAGACACCCGTCTTGGGGCTCCGTGGTGTAGCCCCCCTTGCACGTACGGCAGCGCCGCCGTCACTTGGAGTGGGAATCATGTAGGTGCGGTAGAACCGGAGGGAATCTAGTGGTGGGTTGTGTCTAGACCGTGTTTGGTGATGTTTCTATGGGCAGACCTGTTGCAACCAGGTGGAAAAGACCACTGGTCAAAGCCCATCCGGCAAAAGTCAAAGGGCTAGATCTCCTGGTCAACTAGGATTCCGGGTGACCTTCGGCGCGTAGCTATGCCACCGAAACATCGCACGGCTCCTTGATGCATGTGTGAACGTGTTGTGGCATGCGTAGACGCCCGTCTTGGGGCTCCGTGGTGTGGCCCCCTTCCACGGACGGCAGTGCCATCGTCACTTGGAGGGGGAATCGTGCGGGTGCAGTAGAACCAGAGGGAATCTAGTGGTGGGTTGTGTCCAGACCGTGTTCTGGGATGTTGTTATGGGCTGACCTGTCGCAACCAGGTGGAAGAGACCACTGGTCAAAGCCCGTCTGGCAAAAGTCAAAGGGCTAGATCTCCTGGTCAACTAGGATTCCGGGTGACCTTCGGCGCGTAGCTATGCCACCGAAACATCGCACGACTCCTGATGCATGTGTGAACGTGTTGTGGCATGCGTAGACGCCCGTCTTGGGGCTCCGTGGTGTGGCCCCCCTTCCACAGACGGCGGTGCCGTTGTCACTTGGAGGGGGAATCGTGTGGGTGCGGTAGAACTAGAGGGAATCTAGTGGTGGGTTGTGTCCAGATCGTGTTCGGGGATGTTGCTATGGGCTGACCTGTCGCAACCAGGTGGAAGAGACCACTGGTCAAGGCCCGTACGACAAAAGTCAAAGGGCTCGAACTCCTGGTCAACTGGGAGTCGGGGTGACCTTCGGGGTGTAGCTATGCCACGGAAACATCGCACGACTTCTGATGCATGTGTGAACATGTTGTGGCATGCGTAGACGCCCGTCTTGGGGCTTTGTGGTGTGCCCCCCCTCCACGTACGGCAGCGCCGCCGTCACTTGGACGGGGGAATCATGCGGGTGCGGTAGAACCGGAGGGAATCTAGTGGTGGGTTGTGTCTAGACCGTGTTTGGTGATGTTTCTATGGGCAGACCTGTCGCAACCAGGTGGAAGAGACCACTGGTCAAAGCCCGTCCGGCAAAAGTCAAAGGGCTAGATCTCCTGGTCAACTAGGATTCCGGGTGGCCTTCGGGGCGTAGCTATGCCACGAAAACATCGCACGGCTCCTGATGAATGTGTGAACGTGTTGTGGCATGCGTAGACGCCCGTCTTGGGGCTCCATGGTGTGGCCCCTTCCACGGACGGCAATGCCATCGTCACTTGGAGGGGGAATCGTGCGGGTGCGGTAGAACCGGAGGGAATCTAGTGGTGGGTTGTGTCCAGACCGTGTTCTGGGATGTTGTTATGGGCTGACCTGTCGCAACCAGGTGGAAGAGACCAGTGGTCAAAGCCCGTCCGGCAAAAGTCAAAGGGCTAGATCTCCTGGTCAACTAGGATTCCAGGTGACCTTCGGCGCGTAGCTATGCCATCGAAACATCGCATGGCTCCTGATGCATGTGTGAATGTGTTGTGGCATGTGTAGATGCCCGTCTTGGGGCTCCATGGTGTGGCCCCCTTCCACGAACGGCAGTGCCATCGTCACTTGGAGGGGGAATCGTGTGGGTGCGGTAGAACCGGAGGGAATCTAGTGGTGGGTTGTGTCCAGACCGTGTTCTGGGATGTTGTTATGGGTTGACCTGTCGCAACCAGGTGGAAGAGACCACTGGTCAAAGCCCGTCCGGCAAAAGTCAAAGGGCTAGATCTCCTGGTCAACTAGGATTCCAGGTGACCTTCGGCGCGTAGCTATGCCACCGAAACATCGCACGGCTCCTGATGCATGTGTGAACGTATTGTGGCATGCGTAGACGCTCGTCTTGGGGCTCCGTGGTGTGGCCCCCCTTCCACGGACGGCAGTGCCGTCGTCACTTGGAGGGGGAATTGTGTGGGTGCGGTAGAACTAGAGGGAATCTAGTGATGGGTTGTGTCCAGATCGTGTTCGGGGATGTTGCTATGGGCTGACCTGTCGCAACCAGGTGAAAGAGACCACTGGTCAAGGCTCGTACGACAAAAGTCAAAGGGCTCGAACTCCTGGTCAACTGGGAGTCGGGGTGACCTTCGGGGTGTAGCTATGCCACCGAAACATCGCACGACTTCTGATGCATGTGTGAACATGTTGTGTCATGCGTAGACGCCCGTCTTGGGGCTCTGTGGTGTGCCCCCCCTCCACGTACGGCAGCACCGCCGTCACTTGGACGGGGGAATCATGCGGGTGCGGTAGAACCGGAGGGAATCTAGTGGTGGGTTGTGTCTAGACCGTGTTTGGTGATGTTTCTATGGGCAGACCTATCGCAACCAGGTGGAAGAGACCACTGGTCAAAGCCGTCCGGCAAAAGTCAAAGGGCTAGATCTCCTGGTCAACTGGGATTCCGGGTGGCCTTCGGGGCGTAGCTATGCCACGAAAACATCGCACGGCTCCTGATGCATGTGTGAACGTGTTGTGGCATGCGTAGACGCCCGTCTTGGGGCTCCGTGGTGTGGCCCCCCTTCCACGGACGGCAGTGCCATCGTCACTTGGAGAGGGAATCGTGCGGGTGCGGTAGAACCGGAGGGAATCTAGTGGTGGGTTGTGTCCAGACCGTGTTCTGGGATGTTGTTATGGGCTGACCTGTCGCAACCAGGTGGAAGAGACCACTGATCAAAGCCCGTCCGGAAAAAGTCAAAGGGCTAGATCTCCTGGTCAAATAGGATTCTGGGTGACCTTCGGTGCGTAGCTATGCCACCGAAACATCGCACGGCTCCTGATGCATGTGTGAACGTGTTGTGGCATGCGTAGACGCCCGTCTTGGGGCTCCGTGGTGTGGCCCCCCTTCCACGGACGGCGGTGCCGTCGTCTCTTGGAGGGGGAATCGTGTGGGTGCGGTAGAACTAGAGGGAATCTAGTGGTGGGTTGTGTCCAGACCGTGTTCGGGGATGTTGCTATGGGCCGACCTGTCGCAACCAGGTGGAAGAGATCACTGGTCAAGGCCCGTACAACAAAAGTCAAAGGGCTCGAACTCCTGGTCAATTGGGAGTCGGGGTCACCTTCGGGGTGTAGCTATGCCACCGAAACATCCACAGCTTCTGATGCATGTGTGAACGTGTTGTGGCATGCGTAGACGCCCGTCTTGGGGCTCTGTGGTGTGCCCCCCTCCACGTACGGCAGCGCCACCGTCACTTGGACGGGGGAATCATGCGGGTGCGGTAGAACCGGAGGGAATCTAGTGGTGGGTTGTGTCTAGACCGTGTTTGGTGATGTTTCTATGGGCAGACCTGTCGCAACCAGGTGGAAGAGACCACTGGTCAAAGCCCGTCCGGCAAAAGTCAAAGGGCTAGATCTCCTGGTCAACTGGGATTCCGGGTGGCCTTCGGGGCGTAGCTATGCCACGAAAACATCGCACGGCTCCTGATGCATGTGTGAACGTGTTGTGGCATGCGTAGACGCCCGTCTTGGGGCTCCGTGGTGTGGCCCCTTCCACGGACGGCAGTGCCATCGTCACTTGGAGGGGGAATCGTGTGGGTGCGGTAGAACCGGAGGGAATCTAGTGGTGGGTTGTGTCCAGACCGTGTTCTGGGATGTTGTTATGGGCAGACCTGTCGCAACCAGGTGGAAGAGACCACTGGTCAAAGCCCGTCCGGCAAAAGTCAAAGGGCTAGATCTCCTGGTCAACTAGGATTCCGGGTGACCTTCGGCGCGTAGCTATGCCACCGAAACATCGCACGGCTCCTGATGAATGTGTGAACGTGTTGTGGCATGCATAGACGCCCGTCTTGGGGCTTCGTGGTGTGGCCCCTTCCACGGACGGCAGTGCCATCGTCACTTGGAGGGGCAATCGTGTGGGTGCGGTAGAACGGAGGGAATCTAGTGGTGGGTTGTGTGTAGACCGTGTTCTAGGATGTTGTTATGGGATGACCTGTCGCAACCAGGTGGAAGAGACCACTGGTCAAAGCCCGTCCGACAAAAGTCAAAGGGCTAGATCTCCTGGTCAACTAGGATTCCGGGTGACCTTCGGCGCGTAGCTATGCCACCGAAACATCGCACGGCTCCTGATGCATGTGTGAACGTGTTGTGGCATGCGTAGACGCCCGTCTTGGGGCTCCATGGTGTGGCCCCCTTCCACGGACGGCAGTGCCATCGTCACTTGGAGGGGGAATCGTGCGGGTGCGGTAGAACCGGAGGGAATCTAGTGGTGGGTTGTGTCCAGACCATGTTCTGGGATGTTGTGGTGGGCTGACCTGTCGCAACCAGGTGGAAGAGACCACTGGTCAAAGCCCGTCCGGCAAAAGTCAAAGGGCTAGATCTCCTGGTCAACTAGGATTCCGGGTGACCTTCGGCGCGTAGCTATGCCACCGAAACATCGCACGGCTCCTGATGCATGTGTGGAACGTGTTGTGGCATGCGTAGACGCCCGTCTTGGGGCTCCGTGGTGTGGCCCCCTTCCACGGACGGCAGTGCCGTCGTCACTTGGAGGGGGAATCGTGTGGGTGCGGTAGAACTGGAGGGAATCTAGTGGTGGGTTGTGTCCAGACCGTGTTCTGGGATGTTGTTATGGGCTGACCTGTCGCAACCAGGTGGAAGAGACCACTGGTCAAAGCCCGTCCGGCAAAAGTCAAAGGGCTAGATCTCCTGGTCAACTAGGATTCCGGGTGACCTTCGGCGCATAGCTATGCCACCGAAACATCGCACGGCTCCTGATGCATGTGTGAACGTGTTGTGGCATGCGTAGACGCCCGTCTTGGGGCTCCGTGGTGTGGCCCCCCTTCCACGGACGGCAGTGCCGCCGTCACTTGGAGGGGGAATCGTGCGGGTGCGGTAGAACGGAGGGAATCTAGTGGTGGGTTGTGTCCAGACCGTGTTCGGGGATGTTGCTATGGGCTGACCTGTCGCAACCAGGTGGAAGAGACCACTGGTCAAAGCCCGTCCGACAAAAGTCAAAGGCTAGATCTCCTGGTCAACTGGGAGTCGGGGTGACCTTCGGGGTGTAGCTATGCCACCGAAACATCGCACGGCTTCTGATGCATGTGTGAACGTGTTGTGGCATGCGTAGACGCCCGTCTTGGGGCTCTGTGGTGTGCCCCCCCTCCACGTACGGCAGCGCCGCCGTCACTTGGACGGGGGAATCATGCGGGTGCGGTAGAACCGGAGGGAATCTAGTGGTGGGTTGTGTCTAGACCGTGTTTGGTGATGTTGCTATGGGCAGACCTGTCGCAACCAGGTGGAAGAGACCACTGGTCAAAGCCCGTCCGGCAAAAGTCAAAGGGCTAGATCTCCTGGTCAACTGGGATTCCGGTGGCCTTCGGGCGTAGCTATGCCACCGAAACATCGCACGGCTCCTGATGCATGTGTGAAGTGTTGTGGCATGCGTAGACGCCCGTCTTGGGGCTCCGTGGTGTGGCCCCCCTCCACGGACGGCAGCGCCGCCGTCACTTGGAGGGGGAATCGTGCGGGTGCGGTAGAACCGGAGGGAATCTAGTGGTGGGTTGTGTCCAGACCGTGTTCGGGATGTTGCTATGGGCAGACCTGTCGCAACCAGGTGGAAGAGACCACTGGTCAAAGCCCGTCCGGCAAAAGTCAAAGGGCTAGATCTCCTGGTCAACTGGGATTCCGGTGGCCTTCGGGGCGTAGCTATGCCACCGAAACATCGCACGGCTCCTGATGCATGTGTGAAGTGTTGTGGCATGCGTAGACGCCCGTCTTGGGGCTCCGTGGTGTGGCCCCCTTCCACGGACGGTAGTGCCATCGTCACTTGGAGGGGGAATCATGCGGGTGCGGTAGAACCGGAGGGAATCTAGTGGTGGGTTGTGTCCAGACCGTGTTCTGGGATGTTGTTATGGGCAGACTTGTCGCAACCAGGTGGAAGAGACCACTGGTCAAAGCCCATCCGGCAAAAGTCAAAGGGCTAGATCTCCTGGTCAACTAGGATTCCGGGTGACCTTCGGCGCGTAGCTATGCCATTGAAACATCGCACGGCTTCTGATGCATGTGTGAACGTGTTGTGGCATGCGTAGGCGCCTGTCTTGGGGCTCTGTGGTGTGCCCCCTCCTCCACGTACGGCAGCGCCGCCTCACTTGGACGGGGGAATCATGCGGGTGCGGTAGAACCGGAGGGAATCTAGTGGTGGGTTGTGTCTAGACCGTGTTTGGTGATGTTTCTATGGGCAGACCTGTCGCAACCAGGTGGAAGAGACCATTGGTCAAAGCCCGTCCGGCAAAAGTCAAAGGGCTAGATCTCCTGGTCAACTGGGATTCCGGGTGGCCTTCGGGGCGTAGCTATGCCACGAAAACATCACACGGCTCCTGATGCATGTGTGAACGTGTTGTGGCATGCGTAGACGCCCGTCTTGGGGCTCCGTGGTGTGGCCCCTTCCACGGACGGCAGTGCCATCGTCACTTGGAGGGGGAATCGTGCGGGTGCGGTAGAACTGGAGGGAATCTAGTGGTGGGTTGTGTCCAGACCGTGTTCTGGGATGTTGTTATGGGCTGACCTGTCGCAACCAGGTGGAAGTGACCACTGGTCAAAGCCCATCCGGCAAAAGTCAAAGGGCTAGATCTCCTGGTCAACTAGGATTCCAGGTGACCTTCGGCGCGTAGCTATGCCACCGAAACATCGCACGGCTCCTGATGCATGTTGAGACTAGAGAGTAGGGACCTATTTATAGACTCCACTTCCAGGTGTTTTAATATTCCATCTGTTTCTGGAAAAATCCGTGTGACTCATGAACAATAATACTTTTCCTCCACCAAGGAGTTTCATGGAAAAATTTCCAATTCCAAAGTGTATAAGATTTAGTAGCAATGAAAAAACACACAATATATATAATTTTCTTTGGTACTGTTAGCATGTGTCAATGAAATTGCTACTGTATTCCAGCAATATAATACATAGAACCTTAAAGCCACAAATCAACTATTTGAAAGTAGTGACATGTACATACTTAATGCAAATATTAACAATGTGCATACCGTTAAATGAGAGCAAATTTTCTTAATTTTCCGGAGTGGTTCCCATCTTCCTCCATAAATAACGAATTTTCAACAATAGACAATTCTGTGAATTCCTTTTCATGCAAAGCTGGCATTATTAACACAATTTTCCTCCACCTCCTCCTTGCCAATTCCATTGATAAATACTATAATTTTTCTTTCCAAGGTGCAGTCAAAATTATTTGACCAAACCCTTCCCCTAGAAAGTTTTCTATGTTGTTCCATAGAGCGAATAATGCCCCATATTGTACAATATCAAATTAAGTTAAATCAATTTGGCAGAGTTAGAAAAAACCAATATATAGCCAGCAATATGTATTTCGCGAGAGATATCACAACAACAGAAAAAACATTACATTCCAGATTGCACTAATTTTCCAAGCAATTTGTTCACTCTCGTATTTAACAGCCAATAAATAATAAAATTATCATAAGTACATAAGATATTAGTTATCCATAATATTTTTCTTTTTCCTCAACAGTGGCATTTTAATTTTGTCTATTCCGGTTTGTTTAGTCATTAAACTGATCAATGTTCTGACAGGAAATGAAATTTATTCCTATCTTCCAAACCATCGTGCTCGCAAAAAAAAAACTGATTAGCCATGTAGTCTGTGAGTTCTACACAATTTAGACAAAAAAAAAGTGCTCGCAAAAAAAGTCATCGCAAAAAAAAGGCCACCCGTGCCTTATCCACCTCGCCCCGACCACTCGTGCCTCCACGCCGCTCGATCCACCCCGACGCCGCCCTTGATCTTCGCCGCCGCCGCCGCCGCCGCTGCCCCCTTCTGCGCCGGCGCCGCCCCCGCCCGGGCCGCATCGTGGCGTTCCCGCCCTGCACCGCGCGCCCCCGTCCCCGCCCTGCACCGCGCGCTCCGTCTCCGCTCCGCACCGCCGCCGTCCTTCCCCGTCCCGCACCGCCGCCGTCCGTCCCCGCCCCGCACTGCCGTCGGCCGTCCCCGCCCGCCCCGCATCGCCGTCGGCCGTCCCCGCCCGGCCCCATCCTCGCACCGGCCCGGTCGTCCCTGCCCCCTTCCCGGCCCCGTCGTCCACACCCCTTTCCTGCCCCGCAGCTGCTGGTGAGGTGGCCGTGGCCGCGGCTCCGGCGGTCCGGCGCCCCCTCGCCGGCCCTCTGCTACTGGTGAGAACCGGCTCCGGCGGTCCGGCGTCCTCTGCTGCTGATTTTTTTCCTTTTTTAGCCTTTTACCTGCTGTTAGTGCTTGGATAATGAGTCAATTTGATATATACCTACTGTTAGTGCTTGGATATATACATATTGTTAGTTTTTTACCTACTGTTAGTGCTTGGATATATAATAAGTCAATTTGGTGCTTTGATATATATACTGTTAGTATTTGGATATTTTACATCGATTTGGAATAGCACTACAGCAGCTTTAGTTTTTCATCACGAAAAAGTAATGAAATATGGTGTGGTGTGTGCACAGGAGAAGCTAGGGACTAGAGAGCATTGGCAAGACCCAAATTTTACATCGATTTGGACCTCCTATTAGTCCCAGTAGTTTACTTGCTTGGAGTTTTCATTATGGTTGTCTTCCAATATACAAATGTACCAAGTTTGATTACCAAGTTAAGATTACTTATATAATATATAATGATATGTATACTTCCACGACGATGAGATGATATATATACTTTTGCCACGGTGGATTAGCATTCTTTATTGTGTCGCATCTTCGTGATGAGTGGTTTTTTGTTCATGATGGTCTTGCTACAAAATAATGATGAATTTTTTTGACACTTGATGATCTAAGTTTTTTTGACACTTGATGATCTAAGTTTTTTTGTTGGTAAAATTTACAGGCTTTCTGGTGTTGCATATCTTTGGAGTCATCGTCATCGAAGGCATTGGTCTGTGATTTCGTCGTTGTTTGACTACTTCGTTTACAGTCGAGGGTGAGCTACGAATCCATCTTAATAATCATGTCACTATATTTTCTTTTCTCGTCAAGTCGCGTAACCTAGGCGTCTCCCGTCCGAAATGGTTGCATCGATAAATATGCATTCAATTGCATATTTATCACCGCAGCTCTTTCGGATTGTCCAGCGTTTTCCACGGATAGCCCGAGGATGTGTAGATTGGGTACGTTGTCCATGCTCTACCCTGGTCGGAGACAGGATTTCGGTGGCGCCTCCCCGTTGTTCTCCGGAGCACATCCTCTCGGCTATTTGCCGCGACGTGTATCTGGAGAACAGCGGGGAGGTGCTGCCGAAATTTTGTCTCGGAACAGGGTAGAGCATGGACAACGTACCCAATCTACACATCGTCGGGTGAGATTAGGACCCATCTTTACCTATTAGAGATGTAGGTGGATTCATTGCCGTCCACGCCATAGAAAATAAAAATTTGATGTGATTAATTTAAATGAATCCTTAATTTTGTTGTGTGGCTCCCAATAAAGCAGAGGATGGCAGATAATCAGTGGATGGACAGTGGTTTTATCCGTCGGAATCGAGTAACATCAGAGTGGATCGCAAAAACCGATGTGTATTTGAAGGAGATATTCCGTAGTCCAATGAGAATTATCCCACCATGCCCCTGTGCGAGATGTGTCAGACGTTACCGTAAAAATCAGGACATGACTAACCACCTTCGCACACACGGATATATGCCAAACTTTGGCATGCCGCCGATAAACTTAGCCAAGCAGGACCGTGGAAGAGAGGAGGTGATGCGACAACGCATCGATGGTTATGTGGACGACGAGGTCAGGGACATGCTAGATGATGTCATTGCTACAGAAACGGCACATGCAACACCTTCAGAGAATGAACCGGAGGAGCCGGAGGCAACCGCAAAGGCCTTCTTGGAGGTCTTGGCCTCGTCGAAGAAACCTCTTTATGTGGGTGCAAAAATATCTCAGTTGGATGCCATCTCACAATTGATTGTAGTCAAGGCTGAGTACGGCTGTAGCCGGAAATGCTTCGAAGCATTCTTGGGAGTATGGGCTAACAGCCTCCCTGAGGGTCATGAACTGCCGAAAAGCATGTACGATACAAAGAAAATCATAAAGGCACTCTCTATGGATTATGAGAAAATAGATGTTTGCCCGAAGAATTGCCTTTTGTTTAGGCACGAGTATGCGGATGACAAGTACTGTAGGCAGTGCGGTTCGTCTTGGTACATTGATGTGGTCGGTGAGGATGGTGAGAAAAGGCAGCTAGCCATCCCCGTTAAGGTTCTTCGGTATCTTGATTTTATAAAAAGACTGCAGCGCCTTTTCATCACGGAGGAGTCTGCCAAAATGATGAAGTGGCACAAGGAAGGTATAAGGTACAATCCAAAAAAAATCTTACATGCATCGGAAGGGGAAGCATGGAAGTCGTTCGATGAAGAATACCCCGAGGAAGCAGCCGAGGCTGGGAATGTCAGAATAGCCATATCAGGTGATGGGTTGAATCCATATGGTATGTCGTCCAATCCATACAGCTGCTGGCCCGTGTTTGTAATTCCGCTCAATCTTCCTCCCGGTGCCCTAATGCAACGCAAGACCATGTTCTTGTCGCTCATCATTCCGGGGCCTGATTATCCGGGGAAGCAACTGGGTGTGTTTATGCAGCCGCTAGTGGATGCTTTGCATCATTCTTGGTACTTTCCGAGGTTGACATACAACCGGGATCTGCAGAGAAATTTCTTGATGAAAGTTTGGTTTCACTATTGCATGCATGACTTTCCCGACTACGCTCTATTCTGTGGATGGTGTACAAGTGGGAAGATGCCATGCCCAGTGTGCATGCAGGCTCTGCGAATGATTTGGCTGAGTAAGGGTGGCAAGTATGTAGCCTTTGACCTGCATCGACAGTTCCTCCCTCCAGACCATCCAGACAGGGAAGACAAGGAGAACTTCACGAAAGGCCGGGTTGTTCATGAAGTAACCGAGATTCCAACATTTTCGGGGGCAGATGTTCTTGCTCAGCTAAAAGCTCTCCAGCCTAAAGTCAAAGGCAAAGCCAAAGCCAAAGCCAAAGCTTCGAGGGATATGGTGAGACGCACAATTGGACTCACATTACCCCCTTCTCGCAGCTTCCCTATTTCAAGGACCTCAAACTTCCTTACAATATTGATGTGATGCACACCGAAAAGAATGTGGCAGAGTCCCTTTTCCAAACGATCCTCAACATTCCTGATAAGACGAAGGATAATGTTAAAGCTAGAGCCGATCAACAGAGAATTTGTGATAGACCACGTCTGAACATGAAGCCTCCCACAGGTGGTCGAAAAAATTGGTTCAAGCCAGATGCTGACTTTGTCCTTAAACCGCCAGAAAAAGGAAGTACTTATCTGGCTGAAACACATTTTGAAGTTCACCGATGGTTATGCATCGAATATAAGTAAGGGAGTCAATCTTTCAACGGGCAAAGTGACCGGCCTGAAGAGTCATGACTATCATGCATGGATTGAGCGGATAATGCCGGTGATGGTTCGTGGCTATGTCCCTGAGCATGTCTGGCGAGTGCTTGCCGAGCTAAGCCATTTCTTCCGCACGCTCTGTGCTAAAGAAGTAAGCAAAGACGTGATTGAAAAATTGCATAAGAAGGCACCGGAGTTGATAGTCAAGCTAGAGAAGATCTTTCCGTCAGGCTTCTTTACTCCGATGACACATCTCATTCTGCACCTCGCAAACGAGGTATTGTTGGGGGGACCTGTGCAGAATTGCTGGCAGTACGGCCCTGAGAGACAGAACAAGCATCTCCGAAAGAAATGTGGAAACAAAGCTAAGATTGAAGCTTCCATAGCCGAGGCAGTTATCCTAGAGGAGGTGGCAGACCTCAGGACATCATACTATCCAGACCACGTTCCCCATCTGCATAACAAGGTGCCTCGATACAATGTAGAAGAGACCAAGTATCAACCCAGGCTCCATCTATTCAACGCGCAAGGTGGGAGGGCTGGGGCCTCAAAATGTTATAACATGCCACGACAAGAGTGGATCTAAATCTGACAGTAGAGTGGGGGGTAGGTATGGATAGGCAAGGTCCTAGCTATGGAGAGGTTGTAAACACAAGAGATGTACGAGTTCAGGCCCTTCTCGGAGGAAGTAAAAGCCCTACGTCTCGGAGCCCGGAGGCGGTCGAGTGGATTATGTGTATATGGATTACAGGGTGCCGAACCCTTCTGCCTGTGGAGGGGGGTGGCTTATATAGAGTGCGCCAGGACCCCAGCCAACCCACGTAATGAAGGGTTTAAGGTACATTAAGTCTGGGGCGTTACTGGTAACGCCCCACATAAAGTGTCTTTACTATCATAAAGTCTACTTAATTACAGACCGTTGCAGTGCAGAGTGCCTCTTGACCTTCTGGTGGTCGAGTGAGTCTTCGTGGTCGAGTCCTTCAAGTCAGTCGAGTGAGTCCCTCGTAGGTCGACTGGAAGGTGATCTCTTCTAAGGGTGTCCTTGGGCAGGGTACTTAGATCAGGTCTGTGACCCTATCCTAGGTACATGACTCCATCATTAGCCCCCGAATGGATTGAGGCTTGAGTGATGAAGGAGTTGATGCTGTTTCCGATTAGCCTTCGCATACTGGCCGTGCGTTGTTTTGAACCAAAAAATCTCTTTGTTGATAGTGAACAAATTTTCTTCAGTCGACTCGATCCATTCTTTTCCTTCGTCGAGTGATCTTTTGGACTTCGCCGATTTCCGAGCGACGGATAGCAGGAAATCCCGCGTCTGGCAGACCGATCTGCCGTTCGCGGATTCCGCGGGATACGAAATTTGGGGAAGCGCGCGAAGCGGGGCGGACCGTGGCGCTCGGATGGGACAGGGCATAGACGCCTCGATCCCCGCGCCGCTTTTTTCGCCACGTATCACGTCCGCGCAACTGTTTCAGGATATGATTAGATCGACCGGGCCCACCTGTCATCCACTCGGAAGGGATCTTATAAACGCGCCCGGCGAGGGTTTTTTGAGCAGTGCCTCAGCATTCTCTCTCTGCTCCCTTCGTCTCTGCCCAACGCGCTCGCTCTCGCCTCCGCACAACTTCTCCTCGCGCGTCTCGCCGACAGCCATGGTCAAGGAGAAGACGGTGGCGCTGGAACGCGCGAAGAAGGCGTCGGCGACGGAGAAGGCGAAGGGGAGATCCACCAGTCGCGGCGGGTCTTCGTCTAGATCTCGCTTGCCGAAAGGCTGGGTCCAGGGAGATTGGATCCAATCGACCATCACGGAGACGGATCTCCTCGACATGGCCAACGAGGGCCTGATCCCTCATGGAGCTGCAAGGCTTCCGGGGAAAGAGTGGCAGCCCCAGCCGGAAGAGGGTGAGTGCGTGCTTCTGGCTACCCATGTCGACCGCGGATTTTCTTTGCCGCCGAGCGTTTTCTTCCGTGGTTTCTTGAACTTCTTTGGAGCGCAACTCCACCACTTCACCCCGAATTCTATCGCCTATCTTGCCGCGTTTGTGTCCATGTGTGAGAGTTTTCTGGGTTGTCGACCGCATTGGGGTTTGTTCAAGCACATATTCACGTGTCGCTCTCAGACCGTGAAGAAGGCGAGCCCAGGCGACGAAAAAACCCGAGTTGTCCAAATGTGTGGGGGTCTGGGGATCCAGGTGAGGAACAAGAGCACCTTCCCAGCCATGACATTTCCCGAGTCAGTCAGAGGCTGGCAGTCGACCTGGTTCTACTGCCAGGATCAGCCGACGTCGGGGCAGTCGAGTGGACTCCCTCAGTTCACCATGGGCCGAGTGAACAAGCCCTCCTCTCTGAAGGTGATTCCGGAGGAGAAAGCTGACGTGAAGATGCTGATGGAGCGTGTAGTTCAGTTGGTTCGGGAGGGAGTGACGGGTATGGATCTCCTGGAGGTTTTTCTTAGGCGTCGTATCCAGCCTCTTCAGTTTCGGAGCCATTGCATGTGGTTGTACCGCGGGACTGAGGATGAGACTCGGGTCAATCCAGAAGCAGTCGACGATGCCACTCTGGAAAGGTGGATGGCCGCTGTTACTGGGAACAAGGATAACCCTCGTGGAGCCAGAAGGATTCCTCCACTCGACCACCACAGTGATCCAAACAAGGTATGTCTGCTCCACTTCCCATTGTATTCTTGTCACATTCATTTCTGTTTTCTCTGCCGATCGGTCGACTGATCTTTGTCTTGATGTCTATCAGGTCCTCACTGAGCTGTACTCCATGCCCAATGGAGCCCAGGCTCCGACTGAGGAGGGAGAAGCGAGCGGGGGCGAGAGCCAGGAGGAGGAGTGGGACTCGGACACCGCTGAGGATGATGATGATGACGATGACGATGAAGATGATGATGATGAGGACGAAGAAGAGGAGGAGGAGGAGGTTGCACCACCGCGCTCGGAAAGGCGGTCGAAGCTTGTCCATGACCCTGCGACTGAACGTGGCAAGGGGGTTGCGACTATTACACAGTCGACCAAGCGCCCTCGGACCACCTCTCCGGCGCCGACTGAAAAGGCGTCGAAGCAGCCCAGGGCGGCCCCGTCAAAGCCGACCAAGCTCCTGCCGAAGATGAAGGTGTCCATCCCCACCATATCAGGGTAATCATGCTGCTTAAGTCTTCTTGTTTTGTGCGAACTTTATCTCTGGTTGGCGCTGGAGTTAGTCGACTGATTCTTTGGAGTTGCAGTGCTGCTACTTCTGAGACCTCAGCCCGGGCTGACGACCATGAGATGGAGGACGCAGCAACCTCAAAACCTGGTACTATACTCTTAACACCGTTTCTAGTCGACTGACTCATGATCTCTAATTCTGATTCTTTTCTGTAGCTCCATCCAATGTTGTTATCACTCTCCCTGATGATGATGAAGATGAGGAACCGCTGAAGCACAGAAGGAGTAGGAAAGCGTCTGCCGGCAGGGTGCCCCAGGATGTGACGGTGCCTGAGACTCTGGTCGCGGAGGAGGAGAACACCACTCGACACACTGTGTCCTTCGCAGATCCACTGACGAGTGCTCTGCAGCCCTCCCTCTTCACGACGCACCACGTCCCAGAGGACCAAGCTGGCGCCGCGAAGGAGGCGATACGCCAGGCAGGGATCATGATGGAGCAGTTGAAGACCATCCGGGATGCGAGCCAAGCAGCTTACGACGCAAGTTCCGCCCTTCAAAGCAATGTTCAGGTCAGTCGACCACCGCTTGTTCTGTAAGAATATGCTATCAAAAACTTTTCTTTCCAGAATTTATAGTAATCACCCACTGGGTGTGTCGATTTAAACTCCGTGTTAGCGGGGGCACGCTGAGTGCACCCGCTGGGTGTAGTCCCCAAGGCTAAGGTCGACTGCTGGTAGTCGGCCTTAGGCTTTATAAGTTCAGTCTTTCCGTCATTCGACTATGGCGAATGGATTTCGCAAACCGGTGGGGGCACGCTGAGTGCACCCACTGGGTGTAGTCCCCAAGGCTAAGGTCGACTGCTGGCAGTCGGCCTTAGGCTTTATAAGTTCAGTCTTTCCGTCATTCGACTATGGCGACTGGATTTCGCAAACCGGTGGGGGCACACTGAGTGCACCCACTGGGTGTAGTCCCCGAGACTGTGGTCGACTGCTTGCA
The DNA here is from genome assembly GCF_018294505.1 of Triticum aestivum. Classification (NCBI taxonomy): domain Eukaryota; kingdom Viridiplantae; phylum Streptophyta; class Magnoliopsida; order Poales; family Poaceae; genus Triticum; species Triticum aestivum. The sequence continues at coordinate 80,999,466 of NC_057810.1, forward strand.
GTCGATTACAGTCTTAAAGAATACATTTTTTTTGAGGTCGACTGGTCGACTCTGTCTTCAATAGGATTAGTGGGGGCACGCTGAGTGCACCCACTGGGTGTTGTCCCCGAGACTACGATCGAATGCTTGTATTCGGCTGTAGTCTTAGAAACGCATGATTTTTTCCTTTTCCACTCGGAAGTGAATTATCTTTGACATTTAATCGATTGATTCTTCGCAGAGATCCTCTGACCTTCCGGCTCGCTACACTGAGCTGGAAAACAAGCACATTCAGCTCGAGCTGGATTTGAAGCTGGCTCAGGAGAATCTGACGAAGGCAAAGGAGGAGACCAAAGGTATGTTTGGTGAGACCTCGACGACTGCTTTTTCCCTTTATTTGTTTCAAAATTTGATCTTGCTGTAACTTGCAGGTAAGGTGAAGGAGGCCCAACAGAAAAAAGATCTTGAACTAGCTGAGAAGATCAAGCTTGCTGACGAGAAGTTAGCTTCAGTCACCAAGCTTGAACAAGAAAATACCACTCTGAAAGCTGCTCTTGGGAAGAAAAATGATCTGGAGGCCTTCCTGAGTGGTCTTGCCAAGAAGCTGTTCCTTATGCTTGAAGGTAAACCTTTACGCTCAACAATCATTTTCAACTGTGATTTTTCCATTCGACCATTGCCTTGACTCGGTGATCGCCCTTGCAGAATTTTGTCAAGACTTTGAAGAAGAGACTAGCCAGCTGGAACCAAACCTTGACCCTGTCAATTCTCCGGTGAACGACAAAGTTGCCATGAACGTTTTCCGACTGGAGTCCCGTGTTGCAGCTGTCGTGGACTATCTTGCAAGGCTGAAGGTCGCCACATCTCGCATCGACTCAACGCTCTGGCCCAGGGAGACACTCTAGAACGACCTCGAGTCGCTGATGGCTCGCTTGAACACGGTCCCTGGTCGAGTGCAGGAGTGGAAAAAGTCCTCGGCTCGGTGCGGTGCAGATGTTGCTCTGTGTCTGGCCCGAGTCCACTGCAAAGATGCGCGAGAAGACAAGCTGGCGGCCCTCCGGGTGGCCAACACCGAGAAACACGACTTCAGGTCCTTTATGGAAACTTTCATTGCTGCTGCCACTCGGATCGCAGATGGAATTGAGCTTGATGAGTTTGTTGCACCTTCCAGCCCTCCACAGGAGGGGTAAAAAACTTCTCTTAAGCTCGACGCTTTAAATTTGCCTTAGTATGCCGAGTGGAGTTGTAACCGATAAACCTTAACAGGCTTAGCGCCTGAGCACTTTCGGTTCCTTTAGGTATCGTTCCGAACTTGAATTTGATGTTTGAATATGATTGCTTTTGGCTTGAAATGTCTTTTGCAGGTTCAAAGCAAGACACTCACTGCAGTCGACTTATTCCTTAATCCACTTAGGATTTTTATATCTTAGGCGAGCACTTGGCTGCAGCTAAGCCCCCGAGTGAGAGGTTTGCTCTTCACTCGGTAGGATTTTAATATCTTAGGCGAGCACTGGGATGCAGCTAAGCCCCCGAGTGAGAGGTTTGCTCTTCACTCGGTAGGATTTTTATATCTTAGGCGAGCACTGGGCTGCAGCTAAGCCCCCGAGTGAGAGGTTTGCTCTTCACTCGGTAGGATTTTTATATCTTAGGCGAGCACTGGGCTGCAGCTAAGCCCTCGAGTGAGAGGTTTGCTCTTCACTCGGTAGGATTTTAATATCTTAGGCGAGCACTGGGCTGCAGCTAAGCCCTCGAGTGAGAGGTTTGCTCTTCACTCGGTAGGATTTTTATATCTTAGGCGAGCACTGGGCTGCAGCTAAGCCCCCGAGTGAGAGGTTTGCTCTTCACTCGGTAGGATTTTTATATCTTAGGCGAGCACTGGGCTGCAGCTAAGCCCCCGAGTGAGAGGTTTACTCTTCACTCGGTAGGATTTTTATATCTTAGGCGAGCACTGGGCTGCAGCTAAGCCCCCGAGTGAGAGGTTTGCTCTTCACTCGGTAGGATTTTTATATCTTAGGCGAGCACTGGGCTGCAGCTAAGCCCCCGAGTGAGAGGTTTGCTCTTCACTCGGTAGGATTTTTATATCTTAGGCGAGCACTGGGCTGCAGCTAAGCCCCCGAGTGAGAGGTTTGCTCTTCACTCGGTATGATTTTTATATCTTAGGCGAGCACTGGGCTGCAGCTAAGCCCCCGAGTGAGAGGTTTGCTCTTCACTCGGTAGGATTTTTATATCTTAGGCGAGCACTGGGCTGCAGCTAAGCCCTCGAGTGAGAGGTTTGCTCTTCACTCGGTAGGATTTTTATATCTTAGGCGAGCACTGGGATGCAGCTAAGCCCCCGAGTGAGAGGTTTGCTCTTCACTCGGTAGGATTTTTATATCTTAGGCGAGCACTGGGCTGCAGCTAAGCCCCGAGTGAGAGGTTTGCTCTTCACTCGGTAGGATTTTTATATCTTAGGCGAGCACTGGGCTGCAGCTAAGCCCCCGAGTGAGAGGTTTGCTCTTCACTCGGTAGGATTTTTATATCTTAGGCGAGCACTGGGCTGCAGCTAAGCCCCCGAGTGAGAGGTTTGCTCTTCACTCGGTAGGACTTTTATATCTTAGGCGAGTACTTGGACTGCAGCTAAGCCTCCGAGTGGAAGTCTGGCTTACCACTCGGTAGGATTTTGATAACTTAGGCGAGTACTTGGACCGCAGCTAAGCCTCCGAGTGGAAGTCTGGCTTACCACCCGGTAGGATTTTTATAACTTAGGCGAGTACTTGGACTGCAGCTAAGCCTCCAAGTGGAAGTCTGGCTTACCACTCGGTAGGATTTTTATAACTTAGGCGAGTACTTGGACTGCAGCTAAGCCTCCGAGTGGAAGTCTGGCTTACCACTCGGTAGGATTTTTATAACTTAGGCGAGTACTTGGACTGCAGCTAAGCCCCCGAGTGGAAGTCTGGCTTACCACTCGGTAGGATTTTATTTAATCTTAGGCGAAACGGATTCGCAGCTAAGCCTCCGAGTGGGAGTCTGGCTCACCACTCGGTAAGGATTTTTACAAACTTAGGCGAAACTGATTCGCGGCTAAGTCACCCACTGAGGGGAAAATTTTATTGGACAAAAATAAAAAGTGACAAAAATTATGGAGGAACTATGACACTATTATTTTGAAATCCATGAACTATAGGAGTACTTTATTGCAACTCATCCGAGTGATAAACTTAAGTGTAAAATGGGCGGAGTAGTTCCGCGTTCCAAGCTCGGGGCTCGTCGATATTATGTTCGACGTTGTAAAGACGGTACGCCCCGTTGTGGAGAACTTTGGTGACGATGAAGGGTCCTTCCCAAGAAGGAGCAAGCTTGTGATGTTTCTTCTGATCCACTCGGAGAACTAAATCTCCTTCCTGGAAGGCTCGACCCCTCACATTTCTGGCGTGGAAACGACACAAATCTTGTTGGTAGATGGTCGAACGGATCAGAGCCATCTCCCTTTCTTCCTCTAAAAGGTCGACTGCGTCCTGCCGCGCTTGTTCAGCTTCTGCTTCGTTGTAGATCTCAACTCGAGGAGCATTGTGGAGAAGATCACTCGGCAAGACTGCTTCAGCTCCGTAGACCAAGAAGAATGGAGTTCTTCCGGTCGATCGATTAGGTGTGGTCCGCAGTCCCCAAAGCACCGAGGGAAGTTTGTCGACCCACGCTCCAGCTGCATGCTTGAGATCACGCATCAGTCGGGGTTTCAATCCCTTGAGAATCAGGCCGTTGGCTCGCTCTGCTTGTCGACTCGTGTGCGGATGGGCGACCGAAGCGTAGTCGACTCGTGTGCCTTGAGAGTTGCAGAAATCCCTGAATTCCTCCGAGTCAAAGTTCGACCCATTATCCGTAATGATGTTGTGCGGGACTCCATATCTGAATATCAGTTCCCTGATGAAGCTAACAACAGTACCGGCGTCAAGGTTCTTGATTGGTTTAGCCTCAATCCACTTGGTGAACTTGTCGACTGCCATCAGTACATGCGTGAAGCCACTTCGACCTGTTCTCAAAGGACCGACCATGTCCAACCCCCATACTACGAAAGGCCAAACGAGTGGAATGGTCTTCAGAGCTGATGCAGGCTTGTGCGACATATTCGAGTAGAACTGACATCCCTCGCACTTATCCACTATTTCCTTTGCCATCTCATTCGCCTTTGGCCAGTAAAATCCGGCTCGATATGCTTTGGCCACGATGGTCTGAGAGGACGCATGATGACCACAGGTTCCCGAGTGGATATCATTAAGGATGATTCGACCTTCTTCTGGTGTTATGCACTTCTGACCAACTCCAGTCGCGCTTTCTCTATATAACTGTCCTTTGATTACGGTAAAGGCTTTAGATCGACGGACGATCTGTCGAGCCTCTTCCTCATCCTCCGGAAGCTCTTTTCTCAGGATATACGCGATATACGGAACTGTCCAGTCGGGAATGACCACCAAGACCTCCATGACCAAGTCGACCACTGCTGGGACTTCAACCTCAGTCGGATCTGTGGCACTCTTGGGCTGTGGAGCTTCTTCGGTGAAAAGATCTTCTTTGACTGACGGAGTGTGTATATGCTCCAAGAACACACCACTCGGAATGGCTCCTATCTTGGAACCTATCTTTGCTAGATCATCAGCTGCTTGATTTTTCAGTTGGGGTATATGATGGAGCTCCAACCCCTCGAACTTCTTTTCCAGCTTCCTCACTGCACTGCAGTATCCAGTCATGGCTGGGCTTCTCACGTCCCACTCCTTCATCACTTGGTTGACCACTAAATCTGAATCGCCATAGACCATCAGGCGACGGACGCCGAGTGAAATGGCCATGCGCAATCCGTATAAGAGGGCCTCATACTCTGCCTCATTGTTGGAGGAATCAAAGTGAATCTGGAGCACATATCTGAGCTTATCTCCTCTGGGGGAAACCAGGACAACCCCAGCACCGGAACCATTCAACATCTTAGGGCCATCAAAAAACATGGTCCAATGCTCCGAGTGAACTTCAGTCGGCTGCTGCTGTTCAATCCACTCGGCGAGGAAATCTGCTATTGCCTGGGACTTAATGGCTTTCTTTGCTTCAAACTTGATATCAAGGGGAAGAAGTTCAATCGCCCATTTCGCCACTCGACCAGTTGCATCTCTGTTGTGCAAAATCTCTGATAGTGGAGCGTCACTGACGACTGTGATGGAATGATCAGAGAAATAATGAGCAACCTTCTTTGTGGTCATGTATATTCCATACACAAGCTTCTGATAATGATGATATCTCTGCTTGGATGGAGTCAAGACTTCAGACAAATAATACACTGGGCGCTGAACTTTGAAAGCTTTTCCTTCTTCTTCCCGCTCGACCGTAAGCACTGTACTGACGACTTGTCCTGTGGCTGCGATATAAAGCAACAGAGGCTCTTTGCTGATTGGAGCAGCAAGCACCGGCTGGGTGGAGAGCAGAGCTTTTAGCTCGGCAAACACTGCATCAGCTTCTGGAGTCCACTCGAACTTGTCTGCCTTCTTCATTAGTCGGTAAAGAGGCAATGCCTTTTCACCGAGTCGTGAGATGAATTGACTTAATGCGGCCAAGCATCCAGTAAGCTTCTGGACATCGTGCACTCGCACAGGGCGTTTCATTCGGAGAATAGTGCCGATCTTTTCTGGATTAGCGTCGATCCCTCGCTCGGAAACGAGAAAACCGAGTAACTTGCCACCAGGAACTCCGAATGTGCACTTTGATGGATTGAGCTTGATATCATACCTTCTGAGGTTGGCAAATGTTTCGGCGAGGTCAGCGAGCAGGTCGGAACCTTTTCGTGACTTGACGACGATATCATCCATATACGCTTCCACATTCCGACTGATTTGAGTGAGTAGACACTTCTGAATCATTCGCATAAATGTGGCTCCGGCATTCTTGAGGCCGAATGGCATGGTGATATAGCAGAAGCACCCGAATGGAGTGATGAAAGCTGTTTTTACCTCGTCGGGTCCGTACAGACGGATCTGGTGGTACCCGGAGTAGGCGTCTAGAAAAGACAATCTCTCGCATCCCGCGGTCGAGTCAACAATTTGATCTATGCGAGGGAGAGGAAAATGATCTTTCGGGCAGGCCCGGTTGATGTGCTTGAAATCAATGCACATTCGGAGCGATTTGTCCTTCTTAGGAACCATGACGACATTAGCGAGCCATTCGGAGTGGTATATCTCTCGGATAAATCCTGCCGCCAACAGTCGAGCCACTTCCTCACCAATGGCTTTTCTCTTCTGGACGGCGGACCGCCGAAGATGCTCTTTGACTGGTTTTGCTGATGAGTCGACTCTTAGGCGATGCTCAGCCAGTCCCCTGGGAACACCTGGCATGTCAGCGGGCTTCCATGCAAAAATGTCCCAGTTCTCACGGAGGAACTGGATGAGCGCTTCTTCCTATTTCGGGTCGAGTGTTGTGGAGATGTGGGTCGGGGCTGCATCGGGGTCGGTCGGGTGAATGTGAACAGGCTTCGTCTCACCGGACGACTGAAATGCAGATTCTGTGGCGGGTTTCTTGGATCGCAGCAAATCACTCGGATCTGCGTTTTGCTTGTATTCTTCAAACTCGACCGCTGTCACCTGGGAATCAGCAATCTTTGAGCCCTTCTGAAAGCACTCTTCTGCCTTTTTCCGATCACCGGTGACAGTGATCACTCCTTTGGGGCCGGGCATCTTCAATTTGAGGTACACGTAACATGGTCGAGCCATGAACCGTGCATAAGCTGGTCTCCCCAAAATGGCATGATATGCACTCTGAAAATCCACGACCTCAAACGTCAACTTCTCTTTGCGAAAATGTTTCGAATCACCAAACACCACGTCCAGAGCTATTTGGCCGAGTGACTCGGCTTTCTTCCCTGGTATAACTCCATGAAAGCTCATGTTACTGGTGCTCAGTCGGGACATCGGAATGCCCATTCCTTTCAGTGTGTCTGCATACAACAAATTCAGCCCGCTACCACCGTCCATCAGCACTTTTGTCAGTCGAGTGCCTTCGACAACTGGATCGACCACCAAAGCTTGCCTCCCAGGGGTGGCAATATGAGTCGGGTGATCAGATTGGTCGAATGTGATGGGTGTTTGGGACCATCTCAGATAATTTGCTTTTGCTGGGGTAACCATGTTCACCTCGCGGTTAATGACTTTCAATCGACTCTTGCTTTCCACATCTGCAAAGATCATCAGAGTGGAGTTGACATGCGGATATCCTTCCTCACTGTCCTCCTTGTCTTCGGCCTTGTCCGACTCCTTTTCCTTGTCTTTAGACTGTTTTCCTTGAAACTGCTGGATCAGGAGTCGACATTGGCGAGTGGTATGCTTTGGGTAAATGATATTCCCCTCTTCGTCTTTCTTCGTGTGGATGTGACACGGCATATCCATCACGTCGTTCCCTTCTTTATCCTTTACCTTCTTAGGGTTCCAGGATCCTTTTGGTTTCCCTTTAAACTTTCCATGAGTCACGGCCAGAGCCTCTCCAGGAGCTGCCGGTTCAGCCTTCCGCTTCTGTTTCCGACTGGTGTTTCCCTTCTCCGACTGGCTCGGCTTGTGCTTGCCGCTTCGGAGTCGGTCTTCTTCTTCGCCGTTGGCGTACTTGGTAGCAATTTCCATCATCCGACTCAAGGTCATGTCTCCGGTTCGACCAAATTTCAAACTCAATTCTCTGTTCTTGACACCATCCTTGAAGGCGCAGACTGCCTGATGATCAGACACATTCTCCACAGTATGGTGCAAAGTGATCCATCTCTGAATATACTCCCTGAGAGTCTCATTGGTCTTCTGCACGCAGACTTGCAGCTCCGTCAATCCAGCCGGTCGCTTGCAAGTTCCTTCAAACGTTCTGACGAACACTCGGGACAGATCTTCCCAAGTGTAAATGCTGCTAGGAGGTAACTGATTCAACCACGCTCTGGCAGAACCTTCCAACATGAGGGGCAAATGCTTCATGGCCACCTCGTCATTCCCACCACCAATCTGAACCGCCACTCGGTAGTCCTCAAGCCAAGTTTCAGGCTTAGACTCACCGGTGAACTTGCTGACTCCTGTTGCCAACCTGAAATTGGGAGGAATCACTGCGGCTCTGATAGCTCTGCTGAAACATTCCGGACCAGAAACGTGCACTCGACTGCTCGTGGGCGCATCTCTGTCGAGTCCACCTCGATGGGCTCTGTTCCGGTCGACCAAGCCTTGCACGATAATGGATCGCGCGTCGAAGCCTGGTTCTCTGGGGTCGACTGGAACTCTTCGCCCCGCACTGAGCTGACGTCTGTCATCTTGCTGCCGAGGAGCGTAAGACCCACCCCTCGGAGGGGAAGTGGGCACTCGACGCCTATCATCTCGGTCGTGTCGGTCTCCATATTGGTCTCGCCGATTCTCGCGCCCTTCACGCCGCGGAGGCGATCTGGGACTGTGAGCCGACTGAACCGTATTCGCAGCGACGGATCGACTGTGAATTCTGTTGCGCGACTGCGACACGGCTGAATTCTGATCTCCTGCTGCCCGGAGCAGATCCCTGATCTGCATCAAGCCTCTGCCAGCTTCCGACTGAGAGGGCTGGATGGACTCTGCTATACGGGTCGCAGCTGCTAAATTCTGGATTGGGGTTCGATATACCTGAGTCGGCGGGAAGAGTTGACGTCGATTGGCGTCGGGAACTCGTTGCCGCGCGCGCTCGTCGAGTGCTCGCTGAAGATTCTCCAGGCGAGCGCGTTCGGCCAAATTGGCCAAACGTGCCTCCTCCAAGGCGCGAGCCTCGGGGGTTTCTCCTGCGATGGGAGTATGCAGGGCATCCATGTTCCTGCGGCGAAGTTCCTCTCTTTGCAGAGAGTCGAGTGGCTCGGGCTGGTACTCTTCGTGGTCTCGTGCGGGGTCGCCTCCGTCGCCTGCCCCACCATCACGGGCGAAGCCAGGGGGGCTGCGAGGCCCGTCGACCATCAGGATTTCCGCCGCTGGATCACTGCTATCGCATTCGGATGCAGTCTCTACGGAGCCAGTCGACAGATCGAACAGGCCGTAGAGAGATTCGTCGGGCTCGATTGCCGCAACTTGGGTGGTGGCCGTCTGGCGAGCCACCGCGTGTCTCACCCACCGCTGAAGCCTCGACCGACCCGAGCGCTTGCGCTGGCGGGAGACCGGGAGGGTGGTCGATAGGGGAGTCGACCGATATGGGGTCGACGGTTGCCGCAGCAGAACGCCGCGGACACATGCGCGAAAATGCGTCGCACCGTGGACGGGGAGCGCATCGACGTCGAGTGGAGCCTCCTGGAGCCAGGCGGAGTCGTCGGCGATGAAGGTGAGAGCACCAAGACGAATCTCTCGACCCTCGACCAAAACTCCAGCAGCTACCATGATGAAAGTACTCGGAAGAATCGCAACTTCTCCACAAAATCGCTAAAACACCTGCCCCACGGTGGGCGCCAACTGTCGTGGATCTAAGTCTGACAGTAGAGTGGGGGGTAGGTATGGAGAGGCAAGGTCCTAGCTATGGAGAGGTTGTAAACACAAGAGATGTACGAGTTCAGGCCCTTCTCGGAGGAAGTAAAAGCCCTACGTCTCGGAGCCCGAAGGCGGTCGAGTGGATTATGTGTATATGGATTACAGGGTGCCGAACCCTTCCGCCCGTGGAGGGGGGTGGCAGTGCGCCAGGACCCCAGCCAACCCACGTAATGAAGGGTTTAAGGTACATTAAGTCAGGGGCATTACTGGTAACGCCCCACATAAAGTGTCTTTACTATCATAAAGTCTACTTAATTATAGACCGTTGCAGTGCAGAGTGCCTCTTGACCTTCTGGTGGTCGAGTGAGTCTTCGTGGTCGAGTCCTTCAAGTCAGTCGAGTGAGTCCCTCGTAGGTCGACTGGAAGGTGATCTCTTCTAAGGGTGTCCTTGGGCAGGGTACTTAGATCAGGTCCGTGACCCTACCCTAGGTACATGACTCCATCAACCTGTGCAGAATCGCTGGCAGTACGGCCCTGAGAGACAGAACAAGCATCTCCGAAAGAAATGTGGAAACAAAGCTAAGATTGAAGCTTCCATAGCCGAGGCAGTTATCCTAGAGGAGGTGGCAGACCTCAGGACATCATACTATCCAGACCACGTTCCCCATCTGCATAACAAGGTGCCTCGATACAATATAGAAGAGCCCAAGTATCAACCCAGGCTCCATCTATTCAACGCGCAAGGTGGGAGGGCTGGGGCCTCGAAATGTTATAACATGCCACGACAAGAGTGGGAGGACCTCATGTTCTATATTTTACACAACATCAAGGAAGTTGAGGAAGTGTGGATGAGGTAATACCACTACACCATTCCTTTATGTCTTCCACATCATCATGTTCTATGTTCACTTAGTCCCGGTCTAACACCGCTTTTCTTTTTTTAGTGATTTCATTCAAGAGGAATGGACGGGAATGAATCCTCCTACTGAGGCGGAGGCACTTACTCTTCTCCGTCATGGAAACCCTGGACGTAAAAATTTTGTTGCTTGGTTCATGGAGAAAGTAATTTTCCACACTCCACTATTAAATATCTAGTTCAACATTTATTAGTTAACTAATGCACGCAACAATTTCAATTATACTTGTAGGGAAAAGATCCGAACATATCTATGGATGATGAATTGAGATGGGTTTCCATGGGTTTTGACCCTGCCGTCATGACATGTAAAAAGTATGATGTGAATGGGTATTGCTTCCATACAGAGGAGCACTAGAACAGCCGGCCTGATCCCAAAACTATAAATACCGGAGTGTACACCCCCGGTCAAAATTCAGTAGACTACTACGGAAGGGTACAAAATATATACGAGATTAAATTCCACCAGGGGCGCGAGACCCTAAGTCTGCCTGTGTTCAAATGTCGATGGTTCGATCCGCGGGAGGGGGTAAAACATACGCCTTCCATTGGTTTGGTCGAAGTTAAACCATCAACCGTCTACGCCGGAGCCGATCTCTTCATTGCGGCTACTCAAGCTACACAAGTATATTATCTGCCTTACCCATGCCAGAAAGAGTACCTAAAGGGTTGGGAAGTTGTGTTCAAGGTGTCGCCACATGGTAAGCTACCGAACCCGAATAAAGATGATTACTACAACATTAACCCCATGACATACGGGGGAGTGTTCTATCAAGAGCAACCTGATGATGATGATGTGGTTAGAAACGATGAACACGTGGCAGGGTTATGCCTACGGCCTAGCCGTAGGCATAGTTTCAAATCAATGCCGACGGCTAGGCCGTAGGCATAGTCCTGCCACGTGTCATCTCCTCTATGGGCGGCACTTGACGGCGGTCACCGTTAGCATGGAATGTTGCTGACGGCCCTGGCCGTCGGCATGATGTACGGACACCGTCGGCAAATTATCTATGCCGACGGCTTTTCTATGCCGACGGCATCCCGAGATACGCCGACGTATATTATGCCGACGGCCCTATGCCTACGGGGGCCGTCGGCATAGGCCTATCCCGACGGGAATTAGGGCTATGCCTACGGCCTGGGCCGTAGGCATAGGGGTTTATTCTGGTAGTGATCAGGAGTTCAGGATCTACTCTGTATCCAAACGGTCTGTAATTAAGTAGTCTTAATGGTCATGATGACACTTTATGTAGGGCGTTACCAGTAACGCCCGGCCTTAATGTACTTTAACCCTCTGCTACGTGGGTTGGATGGGGTCCTGGCGTCCTCTATATAAGCCACCCCCTCCACTGGTAGAAGGGTTCGCACCCCTGTAACTCATATACACATAAACCAGTCGACCGCCTCCGGGCTCCGAGACGTAGGGCTTTTACTTCCTCACAGAAGGGCCTGAACTCGTTAAACACTCGTGTGTACAACTACTCCATAGCTAGGATCTTGCCTCTCCATACCTACCCCCCATTCTACTGTCAGACTTAGAACCACGACAGTTGGCGCCCACCATGGGGCAGGTGTCTTAGCGACTTTTTGGAGAAGTTGCAATTTGTTCGATCGCCTTCATCATGGTTTTCGGCGGAGTTTCGGTCGAGGGCCGCGAGATCCGTCTCGGTGCGCTCGTTTTCATCGGCGACGACTCCGCTTGGCTCCAGGAGGCACCACTCGACATCGACGCGCTCCCCGTTCGCGGGGCAACGCACTTTCGGGCGTGTGTCCGCGGCGTCCTGCTGCGGCAGCCGTCGACCCCATACCGGTCGACTCCTGTGCCGTCCTCCCTCCCTGTCTCCCGCCAGCGCAAGCGCTCCGGTCGGTCGAGGCTCCAGCGATGGGTGGGACACGAAGTGGCTCGCCAATCGGCCACCACCCAAGTCGCGGCAATTAAGCCCGACGAATCTCTCTACGGCTTGTTCGACCTGTCGACTGGTTCCATAGAGACTGCATCCGAGTACGATAGCAGTGATCCAGCGGCGGAGGTCCTGATGGTCAACGTGCCTCATAGTCCTCCCGGTTTCCCCCGCAACGACGGGATGGACGACGGGGGCGACCCCGCTCAGGCCCACGAAGAGTATCAGCCCGAGCCACTCACTTCTCAGTAGAGGGAAGAACTTCGCCGCCGGAACATGGATGCCCTGCATACTCCCATTGCAGGAGAAACCCCTGAGGCTCGTGCCCTGGAAGAGGCGCATTTGGCCAACTTGGCTGAACGCACTCGACTGGAGAACCTCCAGCTAGCACTCGACGAGCGTGCGCGTCAGCGAGTACCCGACTCCCGCCGACGCCAGCTCTTTCCGCAACCGACCCAGGTATATCGAACCCCGATTCAAAATTTGGCAGCTGCAGCCCGTATAGCAGAGTCAATTCAGCCCTCTTAGTCGGAGGCTGGAAGAGGCTTGATGCAGATCAGAGATTTGCTCCGGGCGGCAGGAGATCAGAATTCAGCTGTGTCATAGTCGCCCAACAGGATTCACAGTCGATCCGTCGCTGCGAATACTGTTCAGTTGGCCCACAGTCCAAGGTCGCCTCCGAGGCGCGTGGGACGTGAAGGCCGGCAGGACCACTATGATGATCGATTTGATCGTGATGACAGGCGTCGAGTGCCCACTCCTCCCCTGAGAAGTGGGTTTAACGCCCATCGGCAGCAAGATGACAGACGTCAGCTCAGTGTTGGGCGGAGAGCTCCAGTCGACCCCAGAGAGCCAGGCTTTGACGCGAGATCCATCATCGTGCAAGGTTTTGTCGACCGGAACAGAGCTCATAGAGGTGGCCATGACAGAGATGTGCCCACAAGCAGCCGAGTCCATGTTTCAGGTCCAGAATGCTTTAGCAGAGCCATCAGAGCCGCAGTGATAACCCCCAACTTCAGGTTGGCGACTGGAGTGAGTAAGTTCACCGGAGAGTCTAAGCCTGAAACTTGGCTTGAAGACTACCGAGTGGTTGTTCATATTGGTGGCGGTAATGATGAGGTGGCCATGAAGCATTTGCCACTTATGCTAGAGGGCTCGGCCAGGGCGTGGTTGAATCAGTTAGCTCCTAGCAGCATTTACACCTGGGAAGATCTTTCCCGAGTGTTCGTCAGGACGTTCGTGGGAACTTGCAAGCGACCAGCCGGACTAACAGAGCTGCAAGTTTGCGTACAAAAGTCAAGTGAAACTCTGAGAGATTACATCCAGAGATGGATCACTTTGCATCATACTGTAGAGAATGTGTCAGACCATCAAGCGGTCTACGCCTTTAAGGATGGTGTCAAGAACAGAGAGTTGAGCCTGAAGTTTGGTTGAACTGGAGATATGACCCTGAGTCGGATGATGGAAATAGCCACCAAGTACGCCAATGGCGAAGAAGAGAACCGACTCCAGAGTGGCAAGTACAAGCCGAGTCAGTCGGAGAAAGGAAACTCCGGTCAGAAGCAGAAGCGGAAGGCCGAGCCAGCTGCTCCTGGAGAGGCTCTGGCCGTGACTCAGGGCAAATTCAAAGGGAATCCCAAAGGATCTTGAAACCCCAAGAAGGTAAAAGATAAGGAAGGTAATGACGTGATGGATCTACCGTGTCATATCCACACGAAGAAAGACGAAGAGGGTAACTTCATCTACCCAAAGCATACCACTCGCCAGTGCCGGCTCTTAATCCAGCAGTTTCAAGGAAAACAGCCGAAGGACAAAGAGAAGGAGTCGGACAAGGCTGAGGACAAGGAGGATAGTGATGGAGAGTACCCTCATGTCAACTCCACTCTGATGATTTTTGCTGATGTAGAGAGCAAAAGTCGACTGAAAGTGATCAACCGTGAGGTCAATATGGTCGCCCCGGCGACACCAAACTATCTGAGATGGTCGCAAACTCCCATTACTTTCGACCAGTCTGATCACCACTCACATTGCCACCCCTGGGAGGCAAGCGCTGGTGGTCGACCCAGTCGTCGAAGGCACTCGACTGACGAAGGTATTGATGGATGGCGGCAGTGGATTGAATATACTGTATGCAGAGACGCTCAAGGGAATGGGCATTCCGATGTCCAGGCTCAGTTCCAGCAACATGAGTTTTCACGGAGTCATCCCGGGAAAGAAGGCTGAGTCACTCGGCCAAATAGCTTTGGATGTAGTGTTCGGCGACTCGAAGCATTTCCGCAAAGAGAAGCTGACATTTGAAGTCGTGGATTTCCGAAGCGCCTACCACGCTATTTTGGGAAGACCAGCCTATGCCCATTTCATGGCTCGACCATGTTATGTGTACCTCAAGTTAAAGATGCCTGGCCCCAAAGGCGTGATCACCATCACTGGCAGCCGGAAGAAGGCGGAAGAGTGTTTCCAGAAGGGCTCAAAGATTGCGGATGACCAGATGGCAGTGGTGGAGCTGGAGGAATACAAGAAGAATGCAGATCCGAGTGATTTGCTGCGGGCCAAGAAGCCCGCCACAGAGTCAGCATTTTAGTCATCTGGGGAGACGAAGCCAGTTCATATCCACCCGACTGACCCCAATGCAGCTCCAAACCATATTTCCACAACACTCGACTCTAAATAGGAAGAAGCGCTCATCCAGTTCCTCCGTGAGAACTGGGACATCTTTGCATGGAAGCCAGCTGACATGCCGGGTGTTCCCAGGGGGCTGGCTGAGCATCGCCTTAGAGTCGACTCAAAAGCAAAACCCGTTAAAGAACATCTTCGACGGTTCGCCGTTCAGAAGAAAAAAAGCCATTGGAGAGGAGGTGGCTCGACTCCTTGCAGCAGAGTTCATCCGAGAGATATACCACTCCGAGTGGCTCGCCAATGTCGTCATGGTTCCCAAGAAGGACAACTCACTTCGTATGTGCATTGCTTTCAAACATATTAATCGGGCCTGCCCGAAATATCATTTTCCTCTCCCTCGCATCGACCAAATTGTCGACTCGACCGCAGGGTGGGAGTGATTATCTTTTTTAGACGCTTATTCCGGGTATCATCAGATCCATCTGTATGGACCTGACGAAATCAAAACAGCTTTCATCACTTCATTCGGGTGCTTCTGCTATATCACCATGCCATTCGGCCTCAAGAATGCCGGAGGCACGTTCATGAGAATGATTCAAAAGTGTTTACTCACTCAAATCAGTCGGAATGTGGAAGCGTACATGGATGATATCGTGGTCAAGTTGCGAAAGGGTTCCGACCTATTGACTGACCTAGCCGAAACATTTGCCAATCTCAGAAGGTATGATATCAAGCTCAATCCATCGAAGTGCACATTCGGAGTACCTGGCGGAAAGTTACTCGGTTTTCTCGTTTCAGAATGAGGAGTCGATGCTAACCTAGAGAAAGTTGGCACCATACTCCGAATGAAACACCCTGTGCGTGTGCACGACGTCCAGAAGCTTACTGGATGCTTGGCCGCTTTAAGTCGATTCATCTCGCGCCTCGGTGAAAAGGCATTGCCCCTTTACCGACTGATGAAGAAGGCAGACAAGTTCGAGTGGACTCCAGAAGCTGATGCAGCGTTTGCCGAGTTAAAAACTCTGCTCTCCACCCAGCCGGTGCTTGCTGCTCCAATCAGCAAAGAGCCTCTGTTGCTTTATATTGCAGCCACATGACAAGTCGTTAGTACAGTACTTACGGTCGAGCGGGAAGAAGAAGGGAAAGCCTTCAAAGTTCAGCGCCCAGTGTATTATCTCTCTGAAGTTTTGACCCCATCGAAGCAAAGATACCCTCATTATCAGAAGCTCGTGTATGGGATCTACATGACCATGAAGAAGGTTGATCATTATTTCTCTGATCATGACATTACAGTCGTCAGCGACGCACCATTGTTAGAGATTCTGCACAACAGAGATGCAACTGGTCGAGTGGCTAAGTGGGCGATTGAACTCCTTCCCCTTGATGTCAAATTCGAGGCAAAGAAAGCCATTAAGTCCCAGGCTATAGCAGATTTCCTTGCCGAGTGGATTGAGCAACAACAGTCGACTCAAGTTCACTCGGAGCATTGGACCATGTTCTTTGATGGCTCTAACATGTTAAATGGTTCTGGTGCTGGGGTTGTTTTGGTTTCCCCCCGAGGAGACAAGCTCAGATATATGCTCCAGATCCACTTTGATTCCTCCAACAATGAAGCAGAATATGAAGCACTCTTGTATGGGTTGCGCATGGCCATTTCACTCGGCGTCCGTCGTCTTATGGTTTATGGCGACTCAGATTTGGTGGTCAATCAGGTGATGAAGGAGTGGGACGTTAGAAGCCCAGCCATAACTGGATACTGCAATGCAGTGAGGAAGCTCGAAAAGAAGTTCGAAGGGTTAGAACTCCACCACATACCCCGACTGAAAAATCAAGCAGCTAACGATCTGGCGAAGATAGGATCCAAGAGAGAAGCCATCCCCAGTGATGTGTTCTTGGAGCATATTCACACTCTATCAGTCGTAGAAGATCCTTTTACCGATGAAGCTCCGCAACCTAAGAGTGTTACGGACCCGACTGAGGTTGAAGTCCCAGCAGTGGTCGACCTGATCATGGAAGTTTTAGTGATCACTCCAGATTGGACAGTACCATATATCGCGTATATCTTGAGGAAAGAACTCCCGGAGGATGAAGAAGAGGCTCGACAGATCGTCCGCCGATCTAAGGCCTTTACCGTGATAAGAGGACAATTGTACAGAGAAAGCGCGACTGGAGTTGGTCAGAAATGCATAACACCGGAGGAAGGTCGAATAATCCTTGATGACATCCACTCGGGGACCTGTGGCCATCATGCGTCCTCTCGGACCATCGTGGCCAAAGCATACCAAGCCGGATTTTATTGGCCAAGAGCGAATGAGATGGCGAAGAAGATAGTCGACAAGTGCGAGGGATGTCAATTTTACTCCAATATGTCACACAAGCCCGCGTTGGCTTTGAAGACTATACCACTCGTCTGGCCCTTTGCAGTGTGGGGTTTGGATATGGTCGGCCCTTTGAGAACAGGTAGAAGCGGTTTTACCCATGTGCTGGTAGCAGTCGACAAGTTCACTAAGTGGATCGAAGCTAAACCCATCAAGAACCTCGATGCCGGTACTGCTGTCAGCTTCATCAGAGAATTGATATTCAGATATGGGGTCCTGCACAACATCGTCACTGACAACGGGTCAAACTTCGACTCCGAAGAGTTCAGAGCTTTCTGCACATCTCAAGGCACGCGAGTCGACTATGCTTCAGTCGCTCATCCACTGTCGAATGGACAGGCAGAACGAGCCAACGGTTTGATTCTCAAAGGGTTGAAACCCCGTTTGATGCGTGATCTTAAGCATGCGGCTGGTGCATGGGTCGACGAACTTCCCTCGGTGCTTTGGGGGTTAAGGACCACGCCCAACCGGTCGACTGGAAGAACTCCATTCTTCTTGGTCTACGGAGCTGCAGCAGTCTTGCCAAGCGACCTTCTCCACAATGCTCCCCGGGTCGAGCTCTACACCGAAGCTAAAGCAGAACAAACGCGGCAGGATGCAGTCGACCTTTTAGAGGAAGAAAGGGAGATGGCTCTGATCAGATCGACCATTTACCAACAAGACTTGCGTCGCTTCCACGCCAAAAACGTGAAGAGTCGAGCCTTCCAGGAAGGAGATTTAGTTCTCCGAGTGGATCAGCAGAAACCACACAAGCTTGCTCCTTCTTGGGAAGGTCCCTTCATCGTCACCAAGGTTCTCCACAATGGAGCATACCGTCTTTACAATGTCGAGCATCAGATCGACGAGCCCCGAGCTTGGAACGCGGAGCTTCTCCGCCCCTTTTACACTTAAGTATTCACTCGGATGAGTTGTAATAAAACTACTTCTGTAGTTTATTTATCAAAGACAAGAGATTTATAATTTTCCCAGTAATCGTTATTTCTTTTGTCCACTCAAAACAATCCCCCAGTGGGTGGCTTGGCTGCGAATCCGATTCGCCCAAGTCTGTAAAAAAATCCTGTCGAGTGGTAAGCCAGCCTTCCACTTGGAGGCTTAGCTGCAGTCCAAGTACTTGCCTAAGATAAACAAAATCCTGTCGAGTGGTAAGCCAGGCTTCCACTCGGAGGCTTAGCTGCAGTCCGAGTACTCGCCTAAGATAAACAAAATCCTACCAAGTGGTAAGCCAGCCTTCCACTCGAAGGCTTAGCTGCAGCATTGTGCTCGCCTAAGTACAAAAACAACATGCGCTCTACAAGGAGGACGAGGTGCAGGTCGACTACTACTCTCTCCTTTCAAGCTTCGCCATAAATACAACGTGCGCTCTGCAAGGAGGACGGGGTGCAGGTCGACTGCTACCCTCTCCTTCCGAGCTACGTCACAAGTACAACATGCGCTTTGCAAGGAGGACGAGGTGCAGGTCGACTGCTACCCTCTCCTTCCGAGCTACGCCACTAATACAAAATCCTACCGAGTGGAGAGCAAACCTCCCACTCGGGGGCTTAGCTGCAGCCCAGTGCTCGCCTAAGTTTTTGAAAATCCTACCGAGTGGAGAGCAGACCTCCCACTCGGGGGCTTAGCTGCAGCCCAGTGCTTGCCTAAGTTTTTAGAAATCCTACCGAGTGGAGAGCAGACCTCTCACTCGGGGGCTTAGCTGCAGCCCAGTGCTCGCCTAAGTTTTTTGAAAATCCTACCGAGTGGAGAGCAGACCTCTCACTCGGGGGCTTAGCTGCAGCCCAGGGCTCGCCTAAGTTTTTGAAAATCCTACCGAGTGGAGAGCAAACCTCTCACTCGGGGGCTTAGCTGCAGCCCAGTGCTCGCCTAAGTGTATTGGGGTGCAAGTCGATTGCAATGAGCGCTTCGCTTTAACCTGCAAAAGACACCTCAAACAAAATGCAAAGATATTCAACGTTGAATCCAAGTTCTGATAACACCTAACGGAACCGAAAGTGCTCAGGCGCTAGGCCTGTTAAGGTTTGTCGGTTACAAAATTCACTCGGCATACCGAGGCAAATTTAAAGTGTCAAGCTCAGAAGTTTTTTACCCCTCCTGTGGAGGGCTGGAAGGTGCAACAAACTCGTCCAGATCAATTCCATCTGCAATCCGAGTGGCAGCAGCAATGAAGGTCTCCATGAAAGATCTGAAATCATGCTTCTTGGTATTAGCCACCCTAAGAGCCACCAGCTTGTCCTCTCGTGCATCCTTGCAGTGAACGCGGACCAGAGACAGAGCAACATCCGCACCGCACCTGGCCGAAGACTTCTTCCACTCCTGCACTCGACTTGGGACCTCGTTCAGTCGAGTCATCAGAGACTCGAGGTCGTTCTGGAGCGTCTCCCTTGGCCAGAGTGTTGTGTCGATGCGAGAAGTTGCGACCTTCAGCCTTGCGAGATAGTCGATGACCGCAGCAACACGAGATTCAAGCCGGAGCACATTCATAGCGACTTCATCTTTCACGGGAGAGTTGATGGGGTCCAGGTTTACTTCCAGTCGACCAGTCTTCTCTTCAAAGTTCTAGCAAAATTCTGCAAGCACAACCACCGAGTCAAGACAACAGTCGGAGGTTACAGTTAAAATATTTGTTTGATACAAAAGATTACCTTCAAGCATGAGGAACAACTTCTTGGCGAGTCCACCCAGATAAGCCTCCAGATTGTTCTTCTTTCTCATCAACTCACTGGCCTTGTCATTCAAGGTGGTCTTGTCGCTTTTCAGTCGACTGACCTCCTGGTTGGCAACATCAAGAGCAGCTTTCAGATTGGTGTTTTCTTCTTCAAGCTTGGTCACTGAAGCCAGCTTCTCATCTGCAAGCTTGGTCTTCTCTAAAGCAGTTTTTTGCATCTCAGCCAAGTCAAGTTCTTGATTCTTCAGGGCATCCCTCACTTTGCCTGCAAAGTTACAGCGAGATTAGATTCGGAAACAAGTGAGAGGCAAAGGCAGTCGTCAAAGGCCTCACCAAGCATACCTTTAGCTTCCTCCTTCGCCTTCGTCAAGTTCTCTTGGGCCAGTTTCAGATCGAGCTCGAGCTGAATGTGTTTGTTCTCTAACTCAGTATAACGAGCCGCAATGTCACATAATTTCTACGAAGAACCAATCGACAGATGTCAAAGACAGTAAGGAAAAATCATAGCGTTTCTAAGACTATGTCCGAATACAAACATTCGACCATAGTCTCGAGGACTACACCAGTGGGTGCACTCAGCGTGCCCCCACCGGTCTATGAATCTATTCGACCTAGTCGAGTAAGAAAAAAACTTAAGACATAAAGCCTATGGTCGGCTGCCAGCAGTCGACCATAGCCTTGGGGACTACACCCAGTGGGTGCACTCAGCGTGCCCCCACTAATCCGGAATTTCAATCGACACACCCAGTGGGTGTAGGACAAACTCTAAGAATTTCAGAAGGAAGAATTTGAAGATATCATATCCTAACAGAACAGGCAGTGACCGACTGACCTGAACATTACTCTGAAGAGCCGAACTGGCGTCATAGGCTGCCTGGCTGGCTTCTCGTATTGCCTTCACTTGCTCCATCATGACCCCCGCTTGGCGTATTGCTTCTTTAACAGCACTAGCTTGGTCTTCTGGAACGGGGTAGGTTGAGAAAAGCGAAGGTTGAGCAGCACTCGACGACGAAGGGCGAGCACTCGTCAACGGCACCGCAAAGGTTACGGTAGGCCGAGTGACATTGTCTCCCTCCATGACCAACGTCTCGGGTGCTGGCACATCCTTAGTCGCCTTGCCAGCAGACGCTTTCTTGCTCCTCCTCTGCCTTGGTGGTTCCTCATCGTCGTCGTCGGGAAGGTCAATAACAATGCTAGATGAAGCTGTAGAAAGAATCAAAATTAGAGACAATAAGTCAGACGAATGAAAACGGCATCACAAGAGTCATACCAGGTTTTGAGGTAGCAGCATCCTCCATCTCGTGGTCTTTAGCCCTGGCCGAAGTATCAGAAGTAGCAGCACTGCAGTTCCAGAAGTCAATCGATTGGTCCATGAGTCGACCAAGAACAAGTTCATGAAACGGGGAAAACTCAAGAATACCATTACCCTGAGATAGTGGGGATCACCATCTTCATCTTCGGCAAGACCTTCGCAGGTTTCGACGGTGCCACTCGAGATTGCTTCGGAGCCTTCTTAGTCGGCGCCGGAGAAGTAGTCCGAGGGTGCTTGGTCGACTGTGTAGCGGTTACGACCCCCTTACCACGCTCAGTCGCGGGATCATGGACAAACTTCGAGCGTCTTTCCGAGCGGGGAGGTGCAACTTCCTCCTCCTCCTCCTTCTCCTCCTCCTCTTCCTCATTAGAGTCATCAGCCTCATCATCGTCGTCAGCATCCGAATCCCACTCCTCCAGGCTTTCGCCCCCACTTCCTTCTCTTCAATCGGCGTCTGCGCTCCATTGGGCATCGAGTACAACTCCGTGGTGGCCTGTCAGGCAACAAAGCAAAACAAGGATCAGTCGACCAATTCACAGCGAAGCAGAATGGATAAAGCAAGGTTGCAATTGGAAATAAATGGCCATACCGTATCCGATGTGTAAGTACAGTCGAGTGGTGGGATCCTCCTGGCCCCTCGAGGGTTGTCCTTATTCTCGGTGATTGCGGTCGCCCACCTCTCCAGTGTGGCGTCGTTGACCGCCTCTGGATGGACCCGAGTGGTGTCTTCGGTCCCACAATACATCCACATCGGATGGCCTCGGTACTGAAGTGGTTGGATGCGCCGCCTAAGGAAGACCTCCAGAAGATCCATACCCGTCACTCCTTCTCTAACGAGTTGGACTACACGCTCCATCAGCATTTTTATCTGAACTTTCTCCTCAGGAAGCACTTTCAGAGAAGAGGGTTTGTCCACTCGGTCCATAGAAAACGGAGGGAGACCAGTCGACTGCCCTGGCTCGACTCGTCTTGGCAGTAAAACCAAGTCGACTGCCACCCTCTGACCGACTCAGGAAGGGTCATGGCCGGGAAGGTACTCTTATTCCTCATCTGGATCCCAAGACCACCGCACATTTGGATAACCTTAGTCCTCTCATCGTCCGGACTCGCCTTTTTCACTGTCTGTGAGCGACAGGTGAATATGTGCTTAAAGAGACCCCAGTGTGGTCGACAACCCAGGAAGTTCTCGCACATGGACACAAAGGCAGCAAGATAGGCGATGGAATTGGGGGTGAAATGGTGGAGTTGCGCCCCAAAGAAATTAAGAAACCCCCGGAAGAAAACACTCGGCGGCAGAGAAAAACCACGGCCTACATGAGTGGCTAAGAGAACGCACTCACCCTCCTGCGGCTGCGGTTGACACTCGGTCCCCGGAAGCCTCGTTGACCCGTGGGGGATCAGTCCCTCATTGGCCAGGTCATTGAGATCTTTCTCAGTGATGGTCAAGCGGATCCAATCCCCTTGGACCCAACCCTTTGGCAGGCGGGACCTTGACGAAGATCCTCCCCGACTGGACAGTCTTCCCTTCGCTTTCCCCGTTGTCGTCGCCTTCTTCGCGCGCTCTAAGGCTGCCGTCTTCTCCTTCACTATTGTCGCCGGTGAAGCGCGCGAGGAGTGGATAGGCGGAGGCGAGAGCAGGCGCAGCGGGCGGAGGCAAAGAGGGAGGAGAGAAGAATGGGAAGGCACTGTTCAAAAAACCCTCCCCCGGCGCTTTATATAAAGGCACTTCCGAGTGGCTGACGAGTGGGTCCGGTCGATCCTGTCACATCCTGAAACTGTCGGGCACGCACGATACGTGGCGAAAAAGGCGGCGCAGAAATCGAGGCATCCACGCCTTATCCCATCCGATTACGACGGTCCGCCCTGCTTCGCGCGCTTCCCAAATTTTGGATCCCGCAAAATCCGCTAACAGCAGATCAATCTGTCAGACAATATCTTTCCTGCGATCAGTCGCTCGGAAGTTCACCAAAGTTCAAAAAGTTCACTCGACAGAAGACAAGAATGGATCAAGGCAACTGAAGTAAAAGTTGACGCCAACGCCGAAAGAAAAATCACCGATCCAAGATATGACATAATCAAAGCACAGGAAATAAGTCGGAGAAAATCATCAACTCCTTCCTCACTCGAACCTCGATCCATTCGGGGGCTAATGATGATGTTATGTATCTAGGGTAGGGGCATGGACCTATCTAGGATACCATACCCAAGGTCGTCCTTAGATGAAGCTACCTTCCAGTCGACCAAGAGAGACTCCACTCGACCAAGAGAGACTCCACTCGACCGGCTGGAAGACACTCGACCATGAAGACTCACTCGACCATCAGGAGTTCAGGATCTACTCTGTATCCAAACGGTCTGTAATTAAGTAGTCTTAATGGTCATGATGACACTTTATGTAGGGCGTTACCAGTAACGCCTGGCCTTAATGTACTTTAACCCTCTGCTATGTGGGTTGGCTGGGGTCCTGGCGTCCTCTATATAAGCCACCCCCCTCCACTGGTAGAAGGGTTCACACCCCTGTAACTCATATACACATAAACCAGTCGACCGCCTCCGGGCTCCGAGACGTAGGGCTTTTACTTCCTCAGAGAAGGGCCTAAACTCATTAAACACTCGTGTGTACAACTACTCCATAGCTAGGATCTTGCCTCTCCATACCTACCCCCCATTCTACTGTCAGACTTAGAACCACGACACTACCAGCTAAGGATTGATGTGCTTTTGAGGTACTCTTCCATTCCATGCAGGGGGGATGCAGTAGGGGGTGAAAATAATCTATACTATATACTCCTACTTAGCATTATTTTTCTGTCAACTTAATGCTATTTTATGAATATTTGACAGGATTCTAATGATGTTCAGACTAAATTAGACTATTTGTAATGTAATTTTCACAAATTTTGAACCAATGCATTAAAAAGGTGTTGCCTATACTGAATTAGGTATTGAAGATGTTTTCTTGTGTATGTGTGTTTCAGTGCGAACTCGGATCCGTTGCTGCTCCAAACCAGACAATTCGGAGGAGGAACGCGAGTCTCCCTGCGATGCCAAGGTTGGCGCTGTTCTTTCAGTTGTCTCTGTTTCAAACCATACAATTCATTTAGGCAAATACTGGAGACACTGTCATTCATACTGTATTTGGCATGGTAGTGGACAGTCAGAACCTTACGGTTTCGCAACATCCTCAGAATAAATATTCTGCTCAAATCAGGTTCTGCGTATATCCTGTTATTCATCTCAGAAACGAGGATTTCATATTACACAAGTGAAGAATCCTTGAGAAATGTTTATGGCAAATGTCAACCGTAAGTCTGCATGAGACATAAGTGATCCCCAAGTGGTGAATAGTGCCATTCTACAAAATAAGATCTCTGCAGAACAAAAAGGGCCCTGAACAATTTCTGGAATTTTTGTGTTCCTTTATTTGTTACTCCTCTAAACTACATCAATTTTTTCCAGGCTCGTTGCTTTCAAGTCTGATGCGCGTGTTTTTTCTCATATATATAGGAAGAAGAAAGTATGCGCTCCAGACGAAGATGTCTAGCTTGCCTGTGTGCTGTAACATTAATGAGTGCGTTGGGCCCAACGTTTTCTGTCATCGGAACCTTGATGATTTTGTTGGAAATATGCCCTAGAGGCAATAATAAATTAGTTATTATTATATATCCTTGTTCATGATAATCGTTTATTATCCATGCTATAATTGTATTGATAGGAAACTCAGATACATGTGTGGGTACATAGACAACACTATGTCCCTAGTAAGCCTCTAGCTGACTAGCTCGTTGATCAATAGATGGTTACGGTTTCCTCACCATGGACATTGGATGTCGTTGATAACGGGATCACATCATTAGCAGAATGATGTGATGGACAAGACCCAATCCTAAGCCTAGCACAAAGATCGTGTAGTTCGTATTCTAAAGCTTTTCTAATGTCAAGTATCATTTCCTTAGACCATGAGATTGTGCAACTCCCGGATACCGTAGGAATGCTTTGGGTGTACCAAACGTCACAACGTAACTGAGTGGCTATAAAGGTGCACTACAGGTATCTCCGAAAGTGTCTGTTGGGTTGGCACTAATCGAGACTGGGATTTATCACTCCGTGTAAACGGAGAGGTATCTCTGGGCCCACTCGGTAGGACATCATCATAATGTGCACAATGTGACCAAGGGGTTGATCATGGGATGATGTGTTACGGAACGAGTAAAGAGACTTGCCGGTAACGAGATTGAACAAGGTATTGGTATACCGATGATCGAATCTCGGGCAAGTACAATACCGTTAGACAAAGGGAATTGTATACGGGATCGTTTGAGTCCTTGACATTGTGGTTCATCCGATGAGATCATCGTGGAACATGTGGGAGCCAACATGGGTATCCAGATCCCGCTGTTGGTTATTGACCGGAGAACGTCTCGGTCATGTCTGCATGATTCCCGAACCCGTAGGGTCTACACACTTAAGGTTCGATGACGCTAGGGTTATAAAGGAAGTTTGTATGTGGTTACTAAATGTTGTTCGGTGTCCCGGATGAGATCCCGGACGTCACAAGGAGTTCCAGAATGGTCCGGAGGTAAAGATTTATATATGGGAAGTCCTGTTTTGGTCACCGGAAAAGTTTCGGGTTTTATCGATAACGTACCGGGACCACCGGGAGGGTCCTGGGGGTCCACCAAGTGGGGCCAGGATCCCCGGAGGGCAGCATGGGCCAAGTGTGGGAGGGGGCCAGCCCCAGGTGGCTGGTGCCCCCCCCACAAGGGCCCAAGGCGCCTAGGGTTTGGGGAGGGGGCGCACCCACCTAACTTGGGGGGCAAGTTTCCCCTCTCCCCCCCTTGCCCGCCCCCCCAGAGGGGATCTTGGGCTGGCCGCCGCCCCTAGGGTGGAACCCTAGATGGGGGCACAGCCCCCCTCTCCCCCTATATATACTTGAGGGTTTTGGGGCTGCCAACTGATGAGTTTGACCTCTCCCTGGCGCAGCCCTACCTCTCTTCTTCCTCCTCTCCCGCGGTGCTTGGCGAAGCCCTGCAGGATTGCCACGCTCCTCCATCACCACCACGCCGTTGTGCTGCTGCTGGACAGAGTTTTCCTCAACCTCTCCCTCTCTTCTTGCTGGATCAAGGCATGGGAGACGTCACCGGGCTGCACGTGTGTTGAACGCGGAGGTGTCGTCCGTCCAACACTAGGATCTCCGGTGATTTGGATCACGACGAGTACGACTCTTTCAACCCCGTTCTCTTGAACGCTTCCGCTTAGCGATCTACAAGGGTATGTAGATGCACTCTCCTTCCCCTCGTTACTGGTTTCTCCATATATAGATCTTGGTGACATGTAGGAAAATTTTGAATTTCTGGTACGTTCCCTGACAGTGGTATTAGAGCTAGGTTTATTGCGTAGATTCTTTGCACGAGTAGAACACAAAGTAGTTGTGGGCGTTGATTTTGTTCAATATGCTTACCGTTACTAGTCCAATCTTGTTTGGACGGTATTGTGGGATGAAGCGGCCCGGACCGACCTTACACGTACACTTACGTGAGACAGGTTCCACCGACTGACATGCACTTGGTGCATAAGGTGGCTAGCGGGTGCCAGTCTCTCCCACTTTAGTTGGAACGGATTCGATGAAAAGGGTCCTTCTGAATGGTAAATAGCAATTGGCATATCACGTTGTGGTTTTGCGTAGGTAAGAAACGTTCTTGCTAGAAACCCATAGCAGCCACGTAAAACATGCAAACAACAATTAGAGGATGTCTAACTTGTTTTTGCAGGGTATGCTATGTGATGTGATATGGCCAAAAAGGAATGTGATGAATGATATGTGATGTATGAGATTGATCATGTTCTTGTAATAGGAATCACGACTTGCATGTTGATGAGTATGACAACCGACAGGAGCCATAGGAGTTTTCTTTAATTTATTGTATGACCTACGTGTCATTGAACAATGCCATGTAATTACTTTACTTTATTGCTAACCGGTAGCCATAGTAGTAGAAGTAATAAGTTGGCGAGACAACTTTATGGAGACATGATGATGGAGATCATGATGATGGAGATCATGGTGTCATGCCGGTGACGATGATGATCATGGAGCCCCGAAGATGGAGATCAAAAGGAGCAAAATGATATTGGCCATATCATGTCACTATTTGATTGCATGTGATGTTTATCATGTTTATGCATCTTATTTGCTTAGAACGACGGTAGTAAATAAGATGATCCCTCATTAAAATTTCAAGAAAGTGTTCCCCCTAACTGTGCACCGTTGTGAAAGTTCGTCGTTTCGAAGCACCACGTGATGATCGGGTGTGATGGATTCTTACGTTCACATACAATGAGTGTAAGCCAGATTTACACACGCGAAACACTTAGGTTAACTTGACGAGCCTAGCATGTACAGACATGGCCTCGGAACACAAGAGACCGAAAGGTCGAGCATGAGTCGTATGGAGGATATGATCAACATGAAGATGTTCACCGATGACTAGTCCGTCTCACGTGATGATCGGACACGGTCTAGTTGACTCGGATCATGTAATCACTTAGATGACTAGAGGGATGTCTATCTGAGTGGGAGTTCATGAGATGAACTTAATTATCCTGAACATAGTCAAAAGATCTTTGCAAATTATGTCGTAAGTTCGTGCTTTAGTTCCACTGTTTAGATATGTTCCTAGAGAAAATATAGTTGAAAGTTGACAGTAGCGATTATGCGGACGGTAGAAAGCTTATGTCCTTAATGCACCGCTCAGTGTGCTGAACCCAAAACGCCGTCTGTGGATGTTTCGAACATCGGACATACACATTTTGATAACTACGTGATAGTTTAGTTAAACGGTTTAGAGTTGAGGCACCAAAGACATTTTCGAAACATCGCGGAACATATGAGATGTTTCGAGGGCTGAAATTGGGATTTCAGGCTCGTGCCCACGTCAAGAGGTATAAGACCTCCGACAATTTTCTTAGCCCGCAAACTAAGGGAGAAAATCTCAATCGTTGAGCTTGTGCTCATATTGTCTGAGTACAACAATCACTTGAATCGAGTGGGAGTTGATCTTCCAGATGAGATAGTGATGTTTCTCGAAAGTCATTGCCACCAAGCTGCCAGAGTTACTTGATGAACTATAACATATCAGGGATAGATATGATGATCCTTGAAGTGTTCGCGATGTTTGACACTGCGAAAGTAGAAGTCAAGTAGGAGCATCAATTGTTGATGGTTGGTAAAACCACTAGTTTCAAGAAGGGCAAGGGCAACAAGGGATACTTCATGAAATGGCAAAACAGTTGCTGCTCTAGTGAAGAAACCCAAGGTAGAACCCAAACCCAAGACTAAGTGCTTCTTTAATGAGAGGGACGGACACTGAAGCAGAACCACCCTAGATACTTGGTAGATGAGAAGGCTGGCAAGGTCGATAGAAGTATATTGGATATACATTGAATTAAATGTGTACTTTACTAGTACTCCTAGTAGCACCAGGGTATTAGATACAGGTTCAGTTGCTAAGTGTTAGTAACTCGAAATAAAAGAGCTACGGAATAAACGGAGACTAGCTAAAGGAGAACTGACGATATGTGTTGGAAGTGTTTCCAAGTTTGATGTGATCAAACATCGCACGCTCCCTCTACCATCGAGATTAGTATTAAACCTGAATAATTGTCATCTGGTGTTTGCGTTGAACATAGACATGATTGGATTGTGTCTAACGCAATACGGTTATTCATTTAAGGAGAATAATGGTTACTCTATTTATTTGAATAATACCTTCAATGGTCTTGCACCTAAAGGAATGGTTTATTGAATCTCGATCGTAGTGATACACATTTTCATGCCAAAAGATATAAGA
The DNA here is from genome assembly GCF_018294505.1 of Triticum aestivum. Lineage (NCBI taxonomy): Eukaryota > Viridiplantae > Streptophyta > Magnoliopsida > Poales > Poaceae > Triticum > Triticum aestivum. The sequence continues at coordinate 81,028,523 of NC_057810.1, forward strand.
TAGTAATGATAGTACCACTTACTTGTGGCACTGCCATGTAAGTCATATTGGTATAAAACGCATGAAGAAGCTCCATGTTGATGGATCTTTGGACTCACTCGTTTTTGAAAAGTTTGAGACATGCGAACCATGTCTATTGGTGTATACGCATGAAGAAACTCCATGAAGATGGATTGTTTGGACTCACTTGATTTTGAATCACTTGAGATATGCAAATCATACCACATGGGCAAGATGACTGAAAAGCCTCGTTTCCAGTAAGATGGAACAAGATAGCAACTTGTTGGAAATAATACATTTTGATGTGTGCAGTCCAATAAGTGCTAAGGCACGTAGTGGATATCGTTATGTTCTTACTTCACGGATGATTTGAGTAGATACTGAGTATATTTACTTGATGAAACACAAGTCTGAATTATTGAATGGTTCAAGTAATTTCAGAGTGAAGTTGAAGATCATCGTGACAAGAGGATAAAATGTCTATGATATGATCATAGAGATGAGTATCTGAGTTACGAGCTTTGGCACGCAATTAAGACATTATGGAAATTGTTTCACAATTAATACCGCCTGGAACACCATAGTGTGATGGTGTGTCTGAATATCATAGTTGCACCCTATTAGATATGGTGCGTACCATGATGTCTCTTATCGAATTACCACTATCGTTCATGGGTTAGGCATTAGAGACAACCACACTCACTTTAATAGGGCACCATGTAATTTCGTTGAGACGACACCGTTTGAACTATGGTTTGGAGAAACCTAAGTTGTCGTTTCGTAAAGGTTTGGGGCTGCGACGCTTATGTGAAAAAGTTTCAGGTTGATAAGCTCGAACCCAAAGCGGATAAAATGCATCTTCATAGGACACCCAAAAACAGCTGGGTATACCTCCTATCTTAGATCCGGAAGCAAAAGTAATTGTTTCTAGAAACGGGTCCTTTCTCGAGGAAAAGTTTCTCTCGAAAGAATTGAGTGGGAGGATGGTGGAGACTTGATGAGGTTATTGAACCATCACTTCAACCAGTGTGCAGCAGGGCACAAGAAGTTGTTCCTGTGGCGCCTACACCAATTGAAGTAGAAGCTTATGATAGTGATCATGAAGTTTCGGATCAAGTCACTACCGTACCTCGTAGGGTGACAAGGATGCGTACTACTTCAGAGTGGTACAGTAATCCTGTCTTGAAGGTCATGTTGCTACACAACAATGAACCTACGAGCTATCGGGAAGCGATGGTGGGCCCAAATTCCAACAAATGGTTAGAAACCATGAAACCCGAGAAAGGATCCATGTATCAGAACAAAGCATGGACTTTGGTGGACTTGCCCGATGATCGGCAAGCCATTGAGATAAATGGATCTTTAAGAAGAAGACGGACATGGACGATAATGTCACCGTCTATGAAGCTCGACTTGTGGCGAAGAGTTTTTCACAAGTTCAAGGAGTTGACTACGATGATATTTTCTCATCCGTAGCGATGCTTAAGTCCATCAGAATCATGTTAGCATTAGCTGCATTTACGAAATCTGGCAGATGGATGTCAAAATGAGTTTCCTTACCAGATTTCGTAAGGAAAGGATGTATGTGATACAATCAGAAAGGTTTTGTCGATCCTAAGGATGCTAAAAGGTATGCTAGCTCCAGCGATCCTTCCATGGACTGGAGTAAGCATCTCGAAGTTGGAATATGCACTTTGATAAGATGATCAAAGATTTTGGGTTTATACAAAGTTTATGAGAAACTTGTATTTCCAAAGAAGTGAGTGGGAGCACTATAGAATTTCTGATGAGTATATGTTGTAAACATATTGTTGATTAGAAATGATGTAGAATTTCTAGAAAGCATATAGGGTTATTTGAAAAGTGTTTTTCAAGGGAAAACCTGGATTAAGCTACTTGAACATTGAGCATCAAGATCTATGAGGATAGATCAAAACCGCTTAATGGTACTTTCAAATAAGCATATACCTTGACATGATCTTGAAGGTGTTCAAGATGGATCAGTCAAAGAAGGAGTTCTTGCCTGAGATGTAAGGTACGAAGTTAAGACTTAAAGCTCGACCACGGCAGAATAGAGAGAAAGGACGAAGGTCGTCCCCTATGCTTCAGATGTAGGCTCTATAGTATGCCATGCTGTGTACCGCACTAGAAGTGTGCCTTGCCATGAGTCAGTCAAGGGGTACAAGAATGATCTAGGAATGGATCATTGGACAGCGGTCAAAATTTTCCTTGGAGTAAATAAGGACATGTTTCTCGATTATGGAGGTGATAAAGAGTTCGGCGTAAAGGGTTACGTCGATGCAAGCTTCAACACCTATCCGAGTGACTCTGAGTAGCAAACCGGATACGTATAGTGGAGCAACCATTTGGAATAGCTCCAAGTGGAGCGTGGAAGCAGCATTTACAGAATGACCTAGAGATTTGCGAAGTACATACGGATCTAAAAGTTGCAGACCCTTTGACTAAAACCTCTCTCACATGCAAAACATGATCAAACCCCAGAACTCATTGAGTCTTAATCACATGATGATGTGAACTAGTTTAATGACACTAGTAAACTCTTTGGATGTTGGTCACATGGCGATGTGACGTGTGAGTGTTAATCACATGACGATGTGAACTAGATTATTGACTCTAGTGCAAGTGGGAGATTGTTGGAAATATGCCCTAGAGGCAATAATAAATTAGTTATTATTATATTTCCTTGTTCATGATAATCGTTTATTATCCATGCTATAATTGTATTGATAGGAAACTCAGATACATGTGTGGGTACATAGACAACACTATGTCCCTAGTAAGCCTCTAGCTGACTAGCTCGTTGATCAATAGATGGTTACGGTTTCCTGACCATGGACATTGAATGTCGTTGATAACGGGATCACATCATTAGCAGAATGATGTGATGGACAAGACCCAATCCTAAGCCTAGCACAAAGATCGTGTAGTTCGTATTCTAAAGCTTTTCTAATGTCAAGTATCATTTCCTTAGACCATGAGATTGTGCAACTCCCAGATACCGTAGGAATGCTTTGGGTGTACCAAACGTCACAACGTAACTGGGTGGCTATAAAGGTGCACTACAGGTATCTCCGAATGTGTCTGTTGGGTTGGCACGAATCGAGACTGGGATTTGTCACTCCATGTAAGCGGAGAGGTATCTCTGGGCCCAGTCGGTAGGACATCATCATAATGTGCACAATGTTACCAAGGGGTTGATCACGGGATGATGTGTTACGGAACGAGTAAAGAGACTTGCCGGTAACGAGATTGAACAAGGTATCGGTATACCGACGATCGAATCTCGGGCAAGTACAATACCGTTAGACAAAGGGAATTGTATATGGGATCGTTTGAGTCCTTGACATCGTGGTTCATCCGATGAGATCATCGTGGAACATGTGGGAGCCAACGTGGGTATCCAGATCCCGCTGTTGGTTATTGACCGGAGAATGTCTCGGTCATGTCTGCATGATTCCCGAACCCGTAGGGTCTACACACTTAAGGTTCGATGACGCTAGGGTTATAAAGGAAGTCTGTATGTGGTTACCGAATGTTTTTCGGAGTCCCGGATGAGATCCCAGACGTCACGAGGAGTTCCGGAATGGTCCGGAGGTAAAGATTTATATATGGGAAGTCCTGTTTTGGTCACCGGAAAAGTTTCGGGTTTTATCGGTAATGTACCGGGACCACCGGGAGGGTCCTGGGGGTCCACCAAGTGGGGCCAGGATCCCCGGAGGGCAGCATGGGCCAAGTGTGGGAGGGGGCCAGCCCAGGTGGGCTGGTGCGCCCTCCCACAAGGGCCCAAGGCGCCTCGGGTTTGGGGAGGGGGTGCACCCACCTAACTTGGGGGGCAAGTTTCCCCTCTTCCCCCTTGGCCGCCCCCCCAGATGGGATCTTGGGCTGGCCGCCGCCCCTAGGGTGGAACCCTAGGTGGGGGCGCAGCCCCCCCTCTCCCCCTATATATACTTGAGGGTTTTGGGGCTGCCAACAGATGAGTTTGACCTCTCCCTGGCGCAGCCCTACCTCTCTTCTTCCTCCTCTCCCGCGGTGCTTGGCGAAGCCTTGCAGGATTGCCACGCTCCTCCATCACCACCACGCCGTTGTGCTGCTGCTGGATGGAGTCTTCCTCAACCTCTCCCTCTCTCCTTGCTGGATCAAGGCGTGGGAGACGTCACCGGGCTGCACGTGTGTTGAACGCGGAGGTGCCGTTCATTCGGCACTAGGATCTCTGGTGATTTGGATCACGATGAGTACGACTCCTTCAACCCTGTTCTCTTGAACGCTTCCTCTTAGCAATCTACAAGGGTATGTAGATGCACTCTCCTTCCCCTCGTTGCTGGTTTCTCCATAGATAGATCTTGGTGACACGTAGGAAAATTTTGAATTTCTGCTACGTTCCCCGACAGATTTATCTCATTCGAACATAATCTAACCCCTCTGATTTTTGTCAGTACATGATTGTACACCTCCTCTGACTGCTTAATTGTGTGTTCATTTTGTTAATCAAGAAGCATCTGATTTTATGTCTGGGTACGTTGAAAATATATAAAACCTTTCTTCTTTTGGATAATTTGTTTCCCTTTGACCAATCTTTGTTACTTGCCTACACATCTGTGCATAGCGTGCTACTCCAGCGTGACCGCTTGGTGTGCTGCCTCGAGTCGCGCGACCACTATGCATGTGCCGAGGCGGAGGCTGCTGCCACTCTCGACGCCCTTTGCTGCACGCTCTCGCCGGCGGCGTTCGCAAAGCCTGCAAGTGGTGCCCCCCTCCTCCCAAAGGGCAAGGTGAAGGAAGGTGCCTGTGTGGTTCTTCTGCAGCTCGCAGGAGGATTGCTGTGTCCAACCTGCACAAGAATGCCAAGAAGTCCTTCTCGGAGACGTAAGCCACGACGCATGTTTCTGCCATGATTTCCTTCGGTTGGATTTCGTGGATTTAGGTGTTGAAAAATTATGGGTTGTGGATGTAGGATTAAGGACATGTACCTGCACTACAACAAGAGATCTGGGCTGCTTTTTTGTGGCTTCCAAACTTGAAATGTTTGTTTGGAAGTTATTTATTTTTTGTTGTGGATTCACAGCTTCTCACATGTACCATCCTCTTAGACCTTTAGATTTCCAACGAAACTAAATGAAGATATGGTGGTTTGGTCTCAATAGTATAACTTAAAGCCTTCCATGCTTTATATTTTCTTTGAAATTTGCTCTTGAAGAATCATGTATCTATGTTAGATCCGGTGAGAAAAGGCAGCTTCCAAGCAAAGGCGGCTTTCAAGCAGAGGATGCGGGAGTGTTGGCCACATTTGGTTTTCGACTTGGGTGTCTAAATATTCTCATAAGACTCAGCGTCCTTTCGGCCTTTGCTCCATTGGCGCAACGAGTCATCTAGTATTCTTTAATGTCATGGACATATGAGCGCTCATGGAGAATAAAACAGATGCATCTGGTTTGCAGCTTATAGGTTTTACTTCTATAAACGTGCGAGTTAGATAGTCAGTCGCAAATCAAAATTAATGAAATTCATGCAGTACAAGCCTCAAACAACGGATAATGCATCATCTGACTTATTAGTACTCCCTCCGTTAATATTATTGTATAGTTTTGGGTGTACTGTTTTTCACCAATTAATGAACTGCTATCATGGTAGGCAGTCCTGTCATGCAACTTCATGATTTCACCCCTAGGCTGGCCATCCTACAACTGACCATGTTATTTTCTAAGGTTCGTGCAGTTCACAACTTTCTACTTCAATTAGGAGAGTGGCAAATACTCCCTGAGTGACAAAAAGAAGTCAGAAAAGAAACATAAAGAGAAGCCAGACAAGCAACCGATGTAAGCAGATGTAAACAAAAGAAGAGCGATCCTGCATTATGTTGTATGTACCTATTTGATTCCATCTTCACATGTATCTATTTGCTTATGCTGTATGTACCTATTTGATTCCTTGTGTAGCAACAGAACAGAGTTTAAGATGCAAAGGTTGGTGGGGATTGGCAGTTAAGGAACAGGTGGCGGTTGGTTTTTTTAGGCCATCACAGTGTTTACATGGACGAAGGGAATACCTTCCGTCTGGCCGAACCACACATGGCGGCCAGGCGCTAATCTTAATGCATGCTTCGCTAAGTTGTGAGCATCAACATTTGAGCTCCTAAACTCATGCACTATATTACAAGACGTAAATAACAAAAAATTCAAACGAATCTCCTTAATAATTGCCCCATAGCGAGCACCACTTCCTTCTTTGATCTCTTGTACCACTCCCTTACGATCAGATGCCAAATGAACAGAATGTTCACTCAGATCCTGGGCTAATGCCATGCCTTCCCTTATTGCTAGAGCCTCGAGTGTAGTTGGATCTGCTGTGTTTTGAAACACATACCGCTTCGTGAAGACCCAATCTCCTGACTGCCGCATCAACATTCACTTTGGCATAGTGTTCTGGTGGCGCAATCCATCCTGCTCGCCTCGTCATTGTCGTCCTTTGTACCTCTTTCTTCTCCGATATTCCATGTATCTCCTTTAAGTACGACTGGATAAATCCATGTATTGATATGGGACTCTGGAATATTTCTTCGTAGATCGCCTTCCTCCGTGCAGACCAGATGGCCCATAGGGTAGTTACTAGGATGATAAAATCCTCTGATGTTAAAACATCCCCCATGGCAAAAATCCATTGTCGTGCGCTTTCTTGTTGGTTTATGCTCATTTGCTCTAGAATGGTGTCAGAAGATAGCGCCCAAGTACTCCTGGACATAGGGCAATCCAATAGTGCATGTCTCCACGTGTCCTGAGCACCACATAACTGACAAGAAGAGGTTATGGCCATGTTTCTTCTATGTAGTACCTCACCTAATGGGATTGAACTCTTCGCCAAACGCCATAGAAACACCTTTAGTTTCAACGGCACTGAGATCTTCCAGAAAGCCTTCCACTCCCTGCCTTGCGCCTCAATATGTGACGACCCCTCTCGGTCTCCAGCCATGCCTCGCGATTCAGCTTTTTCCTGACTAGCATGCGATACGCGGAGCCAACAGAGAAACAACCCCGTGGTTCTTCACTCCAGGCCCAAAAGTCATCTACTCTTCTATTGCATAACAGGATCTTGAGTTTCGCTTCTGCGTCAAAAGGAGTAAAGGTAGGCCGAACTAACTCTTTCTCCATGATGTTGTAGTAGTTTCAATAAGCTCGGTTACTCTTTGCGGTGGATTATGAACAAGAGAAGTAATTGGCCTCTTGTAGTTCTCCCAGGGAATCCAATTATGGCTCCATATGCTTGTATCCTCTCCATCTCCAATACGCTTAATTATTCCTTGTGCAAGGACATCTCTCCCATCAAGCAAGGCCCTCCAAATCTGTGAAGGATGGGAACCCAATTCTGCCTCCAGCAGTGAGCTGTTAGGGAAATAAACCGCCTTTAAAATTCTTGCGCTCACAGGGTTTGGTTCGTTCATTACTCTCCACGCTTGCCTGGCTAAAAGTGATAAGTTGAATAGGTCCAGATCCCAAAATCCCATTCCTCCCATGTATTTTGGCATTGTCATCGTATCCCATGCGACCCATGCAGGCTTTCACTTTCCCCTCTTGCTTCCCCACCAAAACTGCCTTATTATGAATGTGATGTTGTCACGTAAACCTCTAGGCAGTCTAAAGCAAGCCATAGAGAACACCGGAATAGCCTGTTCTACTGATTTTGTGAGAACTTCTTTTCCTGCTGCAGACAACAATTTTCTCATCCATCCTTTCACCTTCTCCCATACTCTATCCCTCAGATATTTAAACGTGTCGTTCTTCGAGTGCCCCACATCCATAGGCATACCCAAATAGCGCTCACTGAGCGATTCATTCTGCACTTGAATTTTGTTTTTCACTCCTTCTCTCACCAACTGTGGGCACACCTTACTGAAAAAGATAGATGACTTAGCATTGTTAACTTTTTGTCCGGAAGCTTGACAATAGGTATCCAGTAGGTTTGATACCCTCTCTGCACCCTCCACACTAGCCTTGAATAACAACAGGCTGTCATCTGCAAACAAAAGATGGTTCACGGCTGGTGCCGTGGGCGCCACTCTAATACCTGCCAACACTGATGATTGAGAACTGGATTTCAGGAGGCACGAAAGGCCCTCTGCTGCAATCAAGAAAAGGTAAGGGGAGATTGGATCTCCCTGCAGAATCCCTCTTGATGGTTTGAAACTCTCGAGCTTCTCCAGATTGAACAATACTGAAAAAGATACTGAAGTAACCATAGACATGACTGTATCAACCCATGCTTGTGCAAAACCGAGCTTAATCATAATGGCCTTAAGGTAAGTCCACTCCAATATGTCATAAGCCTTCATCATATCCAACTTGAGGGCACAGAAACTATTATTCTTTGACCTACTCCGCTTCATAAAATGCAGACACTCATAAGCAAAAATGATATTGTCTATTATCATACTTCCTGGCACAAACACAGACTGCTCCTGTGTAATTATATCTGGCAATACGTGCTTTAGTCTGTTGGCCACTACCTTGGAGGCAATCTTGTACAATACATTGCACAAGCTAATGGGCCTGAATTGTGACAGAAGGGTAGGGTTGTTTACCTTTGGGATGAGGACAAGGATAGTATCATTGATGCATTCAGGGCTCTCCTCCCCTCTAACGATCCTGAGTACGATATTTGTCACATCATCCCCGCATACATCCCAATGCTTTTGGTAGAACTGCGCTGGAAAACCATATGGCCCTGGTGCCTTAGTGGCGGTTGGGTGACACTAAGAGATCAACCCGATTCTTGAGTTGGTTCCCTGTGGGAATGAACCAACCGAGCGAAGCCTAAAGGTCCCAAGTGCAGTATCTTTTGGCTTGGTTTGAAGGATGGCGGAATCTCAAAAATCATCATAGGTTGTAAAAATCCTTTTCCATAGCCAATATTGCGCTATCCGAGATTCGAACCAAATACCGCCAGGTTATTTCTCAACATAGTAACCAACTCGGATACATAACTTATCGTGTAGAATTGCACTTCTTTTACGTCTTGGTGTCTACAATTCCGGTTTGGATTTTTTTCAGGGGTAATTCCGGTTTATATCTGCATGGTTTTTCCGTGCTATTTTTCTTTTTGTATTTTTACACATGGTTTCCGCTCGGTTTTTTCTTCTCCTTTTTTGGTTGTTGTTTTATATTTATTTTCCCATATTTATTTTAAATTTCCTTTGAAAAAATCGAGAAATGGTTTTCCAAATACGCAAACAATTTCCAGATTTGTGAACATTTTCCAAACATGAATTTTTAAGAAACTTATGTATATTTCAAAATTTTAACTGGTGAACTTTATATTCATGATTTTTTTTCAAATTCATAGTATGTTTAATTTTTTAACTCATAAATTTTTAAAATTCAAAAAATAGCTTTCAAACTTATGAACTTTCTTTAAATTTATAAACTTTATAAAATTTTACTCATGAACAATTTTCAAATTCATGAACTATATTTGAAACTTCTTAACTTTTCAAATTCATTAACTTTTTTCCGAGCTAACTGGCAAAGCGAGCGAGCGTGCGAAGCTGGTGAGCGGGCTAGCGAGCTTGCGCAATATTGTGCCACGGCCTGCTGGCATGCCCACGAGCGTCAGTTTCCTAACCAAAGTTTAAAGTGCTGGCCAGGAGCTCCTGAAATAGACGATGCCATAGACATAGTTTTGTTCAAAATTTCAGAAAATGTTCTATTTTAGAAAATTCAAAAACTTGAAAATATTAGTATTTTGAAAAGAACTGCAGATTTTTTTAAAAAATTGTGTCTTCCAAAATTCCTCAGAATGTCAAAACATGAACACTTTTTAAAAAGAGCGAACACAACTGTTAACAGGAACATTTTTTAAAATTTCAAACATTTTTAAACAATATAAATTTGGAAGTTCAAAAAACAGAAAAATACGAAACAAATTAATATAATTTTTTGTAAATTTCCCCGAATATTTTTTATATGTGTAGATTGCTTTTAAAATAGGAACAATTTCTGGAAGTACAAACATTATTTGAAACATACCAAAAAATGAGTTTCTGAACAAGTTTTAAAAAAGGGAACATTTTTTCAGTTTGTGAACACATATTGAAAATAGGTACATTTTTTGAATTTGTGAATCAATTTTGATAATAGGAACATTTTTTGACTCATTGAACTTTTTCAAAATCCGTGAGCGCTATGCCTGACGAAAGCGATGCCGTCACCTAGTTGGGCCAAATACTAACCATTTTTATTTCTATTTTTCGTTTTTATTCGCCTTTTTGTTAATTAATTTTCCTAGTTTTTAAAATTTATTGTTCTTTTTGAAACTTGTTCAAAAAACAAAATATTTTTTGGAATGCCAGAATAAAAGTTTTAAGTACTGTCCAATTTTGTGATTTTAATTTTTTGTTTCAAATATTTAATAAATTATTTTAGAAAAGCAAATTATTTTCAATTCCTTTGTATTTATTAGCTATGTTAAAATATTAACATAATAAATTTAGGTACATGTTTAAATTATGTATTTAAATAACTTTGTTCTTCATACCTGACATGAATGTCTACCATGGGCATATCCACCTACTCACCAAAGTTGTGGTCATTTCAAGAACGTCCAAAAAACTCCGTGTTAAATGCAGCATGTCCGGGTAAATACTTAAAAATTATTTCCACACAATTGTATCACCATGGCAAGCATGCATCCCTGCCAACTTTCATAAAAATCTAAAATACTAATTTTATACAATTTTTGGGGTTTTTCTGGTGAAAAAACTCTAAAATACTAACCAATCATGACACAATGTGTGTTCGATCCGAATTCGTTCAAATTTTACATGGGGGACTACCATGGGCATGCCCACCTGCTGGCTAAATTTGGTGTCATTTCATGTATGGAAAGAAATACACCATGAAGGACTATCATGGGCATGCCCGCCTACTGGAAAAATTTCATGCCGTTTCATGCATGGCAAGAAATTCACCATGTACAACCTGGACCATTCGGGTAGGCCGATAGGGCAAGTCTCGAAGCACTTTTTTTACCTTCACCAAATGGACCCAAATTATTTCGACACAAAGGCATCCACATGGAAAGCATCCCTGCCAAGTTTCGTGATATCCGACATTTTATAAAAAAAAAATTAGGATTTTCTCGGTGAAAAACCGTAAAATATCGGCTATCCGTGATGCAATGTGAGTTCGGTGTCCGGATTCGTTCAAAATTTGCGTGGGGGACTACCATGGGCATGCCCACCTATTGACAAAAAATTGGTGGTGTTTCATGTATGGAAAGAAATACACCATATGTACACCCTTAACAGTTCGGGTAGACCGATAGGGCAAGTCTCGGAATACTTTTTTCACCTCCACAAAAATAGAACCAAATTTTTTCCACACAATGGCATCACCATGGGAAGTATCCCAGCCAATTTTTGTTGATATATGATATTTTATGCAATTTCTAGGGTTTTTCCGATGAAACAAATCCTAAAATACTAGTTGGTCATGACATAACGTGTGTTCGGCGTCTGGATTGGTTCAAATTTTGCGTGGGTGATTATCATGAGTATGCCCACCTTCTGGCAAAATTTGATGTCATTTCATGCATGGCAAGAAAAACATCATATACAACCAGGACCGTTCGGGTAGGCCGTCAGGGCAAGTTTCGAAGAACTTTTTGTTTTACCTCCAACAAAGGAACCCAAATTTTTTTCTTCAGACAATGGCATCACCATGGAAGCATCCCTGCCAAGTTCCGTTGATATCTGACATTTTATACAATTTTTAGAGTTTTCTCAATCAAAAGCCCTAAAATACTAGCCGGTCGTGACACAATGTGCATTCTGTGTCGATATTCCTGCAATTTTTGCGTGGGAGACTACCATGGGTATGCCCACCTACTGGCAAAATTTGGTATCATTTCATGTATAGCTAGAAATACACCATGTGCAACCTGAACCGTTCGGGTAGGCCGGTAGCGCAAGTTTCGAAGCACTTTTTTTTCACCTCCACCAAGCAGACCAAATTTTTCTACACAATGGCATCACCATGGAAAGCATCCCTGCCAAGTTTCATTGATACCTGACATTTTATTCAATTTCTAGCATTTTCCTAGTGAAAAAACCCTAAAATACAAGCCGGCCGTGACACAACGTGTGTTCGGTGTCCGAATTTGTTCAAATTTTGCAGCGATAACTAGTATGAATATGCCCACCCGCTGTCAAAATTTGGTATCATTTCATGCATGAAAAAATGTCAACAATTTGTCATGAAATGCCCCCAATCAACATGAACATTTTCTCATATCCTAACCATTTCTTCAAAATTGTCAACAACTTGAAATATTAAATTGTGTATGAAAATTTTACAAACTTGAACACTATTTCCATTTTGTTTACAAATCCCCAATAATTTAAGAAAAATTTGACCACAGATTGCTAACGACGTAATATTAATTAAAATTTATCAACTTTCATTGAATTGCAAACATTTGTTAAATTTGTGAATAATTTTTTTAAAAGGGGGGAATTTTTTGAGATTCTAGATTTTAAAAAAAAAATAGGCTTCATAAAGAATGATAAAGTCCAAAAAAGGAGAAAAATAATTTAACAAAAAAATAAAAGAAAAATGGAAGAAAACTCTTAGACCTTGCCACAACTAGGCGACGACATCACCCATCAGACGCATGTTCGGCCGACCTAAGCATTTGCGGATAAAAAAATCACTACAAAAGTTGCAAGGCATGTTAAATGTGGAGGATTGCTGTAGCGACCAGACCTCAAACAGTCTGATCTTTGTGCATCAGTGTCATCCCTGGATCGGTAATGCTGAGACGCACAGTACTTGAAGGATTTATAACAGAGTAGCAATCACACACTTATTACATCGATTGTCTCAAAAGAGAACTTATTACAATAAATATGGCTTAAGGCCATATAATATCGATAACAACGGAAGACTTGGAAGATACAGTGAGTCCATCAACTCCAACGGCATCACTGAGTGAAAGATCACGACCTAAGGCATCTTACTCGTCGTTTGAAAAGTCTGCAACATGAACGTTGCAGCCTGAAACAGGTCAGCACATGGAATATGCTGGCAATATAGCACATAGAGAGCAATGAACAGAATAATGCTATCACTACATGCATATATGGCCGGTGGAAAGCTCTATGGTTACAGTTTTGCATAAAGACAATTTTTCCCTACAACAAAGGAATAAATTTTATTTAACTATCATGGTGGTTGTTAAACATTGAGAAGGTTCACCCAACTCAATCCCAATTAAGCATCATCATTAAACTCAATCAAATTATATTAAGAGTGATGAGATCCACATGATAATCCAAGAACTAGATACTCAAAACGTCCATAACCGGGGACACGGCTAACCACGATTAGCTTGTACACTCTGCAGAGGTTTGCGCATTTTTTTCCCACAAGACTCGAATACATCCATGGTCGGAGAAACGAGACACAGTCTTTCTGAAGCAATAACTCTTTACTCTGGGTGGACAGTTACACCTACTTTCCCCTACATCTGCTAGCCCACCACTGAAAGAGGTCTTGCAACTTACTCAACTATGCTAGAGCCCATAATAGCTTATGGCCGCACACGGAAGTTTCTAGCATGAATAATCTTATGATCCCTTTGAGCCTGGGTGGCCGTCCATATGAGAATTACACGGTACACTGGATTTCCAAAAATATAGGCAACACTGGGTTCCCCAGGTGCCTCAGTCCACCCAGATGTGTGTTAAAGTAGCCACCTTAAGTTAACCATTAAATAACTATACTCATATTTGTCATGGATGCACTCAACCAATCCACATCTACAAGCACAGCATAACAGTATAAGCAACGTAGAACTAACTCCCAAAGGTTTGATAATAAACATGACAATAGGTACTACCTAATCTACTTTCCAAAACCCACATGTTAAACAGATCCTAACCATGCAATTGTTTGAGGATTGATCTAATGCAATAAAACTGGGTAGTAAAGAGGTATGATCAAAGTGTTACTTGCCTTGCTGATGATCCGTGAAACCTAGAGACTCGTAGAAGCACGCTTCGCACCCCGGGTACTCTATCGCAAACAAACAAGCATACAATAAGCACTCAACTAGAAGAACGGGTAAAACTCAAGTAAAAGATTTAACCAGAAAGTTCAACTTAAGAACTCCAGTTTGCAAAAAGAATCAAATCAAACGAAGCAACGAAACTCAAATTGCGAAAGAAACAAGCTCCGTTTACTAATCTAGACTTAAGTCAAATTTTACAGTAGCAAAAACTTGTTTAAATTGGTTAAATAGAAGGAGGGCTTCAAGACGAAACACTAGGCGCCTGAATCCCCTGATTCCGATAAACGAGTGAAAAGATAAACTAAAACAAAAATCAGGGCAGAAATCGCGATCGAAAATAATCGCGGAAAAACCCTGGAAAAAGAAAAACAGACGAACAGGCTAACAAACAAACGTTCTCTGTCTGTGGCTAATGAGTGAACACCGTTCGTTAAAATGAACGTATGGACAAACGTCCGCTAAATAACTAAACCGGAAAAAGAAAATCGATCTAAACGAATAAAACGAAACTAGGGTTTAAATAAAAACTGAACGGTGTTTACCTAAACCGAAAAAACCGGCGGTGGATCATATCGGATCGGGACCGGCGGCTCCGGCGGCGTCTCCGGCGAGGTGGGACGCTGCGGCGGCGGCGGATCCGAGGTGGGGTCGGTGACGGGTGGCTTGGCGGCGAGGGGCGGCGGCGATGCGACGGCTTCGTGCTCCGGGGCGGCGGCGGCTTGGAGCGGCAGCGCGGGTCCAAGGTGGCAGCGACGACGTTGGTGGCGGGGTGGTGGTGAGGCGGTGGGGCTGGGGTATTTAAAGAGGGCGGGTCTGGCGGCTTGGGGAAGGGGGCGAGGAGGAGGAGTCCTTCCCGGACTCGGTGGCAACGGCGTGCTCCGGCCGAACTCCGGTCGAAGTCGGTCGGGCAGGACGGAAGCTGGCGAGGTCAGCCCGGCTCGGCTGGGCCGCTGGCCCAGTCGGGCGCGCAAAGTTTTTTTAAATAAAAATCCGCCAAAAATAAATCCTAGAAAAATAAATAAAAATCTAAAAATGCCAAAACAAATTTTCACCGTGTAAATAAAATATTCAAACAAGATGAACATTTTCTTGGCCTAAAAATGCAATTTTGAAAACCTTCAATTTTTCTAATTCAAATAAAATTGCAATAAAATCCAAATAAAAACAATTATTTGATTTTAATATTTTCCTCTAATATTGCATTTATTTTGGAGAAATCATTTTATCTCCTCTCATATATTTTTATTTTAGAAATATTAGGAAAGAAAAATAATCAAAACCAATTGATCCTCTTTTCAAAATTTGAGAAAACCCAAATATGAAAATTACGAAATCCCCAACTCTCTTCGTGGGTCCTTGAGTTGCGTAGAATTTCTAGGATCAAGCCAAAATGCATTAAAATATGATATGCAACGATGATCCAATGTATAACTTTCCAAATTGAAAATTTGGGATTTTACAAACCTACCCACCTTAAGATGAATCTCGCCCTCGAGATTCGGGTTGGCTAGAAAATAGGTGAGTAGGTCTTCCTCTTGTTCCTGGGTGGCTTCATCTTCGGTATGGTGGCTCCACTGGACCTTGCAGAACTTGATAACCTTGTTGCACATGACTCGTCTGGCAAACTCGAGAATCTTCACTGGTTTCTCCTCGTAGGTCAAATCACTATCCAACTGAATCGCTTCCTGTGGCACAGTATCTCTCAGAGGGATATCGGCCATCTCTGCGTGGCACTTCTTCAACTGTGAAACGTGGAACTCATCGTGAACTCCTGACAACCCTTTGGGCAATTCCAACTTGTAAGCAACTTCTCCCATACGTTCCAAAACTTTGTATGGTCCCACAAAATGTGGTGCTAACTTTCCCTTAACTCCAAAATGCTTAACTCCTCGAAGTCGGGACACTCGAAGATAAACTTTGTCTCTGACTTCGTAAACTGTCTCCTTGCATTTAGAATCCGCATAGCTCTTCTGCCTGGACTGGGCTACCTTGAGTCTATCGCGAATCAACTTGACCTTCTCTTCAGACTCTTTAATTAAATCTGGTCCAAACAACTGACAGTCTCCAACTTTATCCCATAACAATGGTGTTCTGCATCTCCTTCCGTACAAAGCTTCGAAAGGGGCCATCTTCAAACTGGCTTGATAGCTGTTGTTGTAAGATAACTCTGCATAAGGCAAATTGTCGTCCCAACTAGATCCGTAATCTAGCGCACAAGCTCTCAACATGTCCTCCAGAATCTGATTGACTCTCTCGGTCTTCCATCTGTCTGTGAATGAAAGGCTGTACTGAACTCTAGCCTGGTACCCGAAGTTTCGTGTAACTGATTCCAGAACTTTGAGGCAAACTGGGTTCCTCTATCTGATACGATGGTCCCCGGAACTCCATGCAGACATACGATCCTGGTCATGTATATATTTGCCAACTTAGCACTGGTGTAAGTGGTCTTCACTCGGATGAAATGAGCCACCTTCGTTAAACGATCGACTACAACCCATATCGAGTCATAGCCTGAACGAGTCCTGGGCAATCCCATGATAAAATCCATGCCTAGCTTATCCCACTTCCATTCAGGTATCGGCAATGGTTGTAGCAATCCTGCTGGCTTCTGATGTTCTGCCTTCACTCGCTGACATACATCACAAACTGCTACATACTCCGCAATATCCTTCTTCATTCCGGTCCACCAGAAACTATCCTTCAAATCCAGATACATCTTACTGTTTCCTGGGTGAATCGAATACGGCGAGTCTTGGGCCTCCTGTAGAATCAACTTCCTGATCTCCGGATTATTAGGCACATATACGCGGTCCTCAAACCATAAGGTATCATGCTCATCCTCACGAAATCCTTTAGCTTTTCCTTTGCTCATCCTTTCCTTTATCTCGGCAATCTCTTTGTCCGTCTTCTGAGCTTCTCTGATCTTCTCCATCAAAGTAGACTGAATTTCCAATGGTGCTACATAACCTCTCAGAACAATCTCCAAATATAGCTCGCGAAGATCCTCTGCTAACTCCTTGGGTAACTCTCCGGTCATGAGTGTGTTGACATGGCTCTTGCGGCTCAACGCATCGGCTACTACGTTAGTCTTTCTGGAATGATAATGCAATCTCATATCATAATCCTTAATGAGCTCCAACCATCTCCTTTGCCCGAGATTCAACTCCTTCTGTGTGAAGATATACTTCAAACTCTTGTGATCCATGTACACCTCACAATGGTTTTCGATGACAAAATGTCTCCATGTCTTCAACGCATGCACTACGGCTGCTAACTCCAAATCATGTGTAGCATAATTCAACTCATGGGGTTTAAGCTGTCGTGAGGCATGTGAAACAACTCTTCCCTCCTGCATAAGCACTGCTCCAAGTCCTCGACGAGAAGCGTCGCAATACACTTGATAATCCTTGCGTTGATCTGGAAGAATCAACACTGGTGCTGTAACCAAGCGTTTCTTCAATTCCTGAAAACTGGCCTCACATTCCTCAGTCCATTTGAACTTGGTGTCCTTCTTCAACAACTCCGTCATGGGCTTCGCAATCTTCGAGAAATTTTCAATGAACCTCCGGTAGTACCCTGCGAGTCCAAGAAAACTCCGGATCTCTCCAACTGACGTGGGTGCTTCCCAGTTTGTCACAGTGACAACTTTGGTGGGGTCTACTGCTATTCCTTCTCCGGATATAACATGTCCGAGGAATCCAACTTCCTTCAACCAAAACTCACACTTGCTGAACTTGGCATATAACTGATGTTCTCTGAGCTTCCCAAGTACCAAACACAAATGCTCCTTATGCTCATCTTCATTCTTCGAGTAGACTAGAATATCATTGATGAACACCACGACGAACTTATCCAAAAACTCCATAAACACCTTCTTCATCATGTTCATGAAATAGACAGGTGCGTTAGTCAGACCAAATGACATAACGGTATACTCATATAGCCCGTACCTTGTGGTAAAAGTTGTCTTATGTATATCCTGGTCTCGAATCTTCAGCTGGTGGTATCCTGATCGCAGATCAATCTTGGAAAATACCTTAGCTCCTTGCAACTGGTCAAACAGATCATTGATCATCGGTAGTGGGTACTTGTTCTTGATCGTTACTTCATTTAATCCACGATAATCAACAACCATCATCAACGATCCATCCTTCTTCTCCACTAGAAGCACCAGTGATACCCAAGGTGATGAACTTGGGCGAATATAGCCTTTATCCAGTAACTCCTTGATCTGTTTCTTAATTTCTTCCAAATCCTTTGCGGGCATCCTGTACAGTCTCTTAGATATTGGCCCTGTGCCTGGCAAAAGCTCAATCAAAAACTCAATGTCTCTATCTGGTGGCATGCCTGGCAACTCTTCGGGAAATACGTCAGGGAAATCCTTCACCACTGGTACTTCCTCCTGTACAACTCATGATAAGGAATTTACTTGAGTCCTCTTCAGCACATGCCGGGATACATACTTAATCCTTCTTCCTTCTGGGGTGGTGAGAAAAATCGACTTACTGGCGCAATCGATGTTTCCTCCATACATCTATAGCCAATCCATACCCAAAATTACATCCAAACCTTGTGACTCCAAAATTATCTGGTCTGAGGGGAAAACATGCCTACCTATGGTCAATGGCATCTGAAAACATCCTTGGCTTGCCATATATTCCGCTCATGGCGAGCTTACTAACATATGTGTTCTAAGAACCTTGGTGGGCAGTTTATACTTATCCACAAATTCCCTTGATATGTATGAATGCGATGCACCAGTATCAAAAAGAACGATTGCAGTAAATAACTTAACCAAAAACTTACCTATTACTGCATCTGGCTGTGCTTCAACCTCCTCCACCTTAACGTGGTTCACTTGTCCCCTGTTGAAAGGGTTGGGATTCTTCCCAAAGCTTCCATTGAAATTTCCATTCTTAGCTTCAGGACATTCATTGGCATAATGTCCAGTCTTTTGGCACTTGTAGCAAGTAATGTGGCTTAGATCCTTATTGGCGGGCGTTGCTGGGTTGGAACGGTTCTGGCCGTTGCTTCCTCCATTACCATTCCCATTCTTGGGGCCACTATGGTTGTGCGAACTTCCTCCATTGTGGTTGTGACCTCCATGGTTATGCTGAAAAGGTCCTCCCGAGTTCGGGGTAACACGAGGCCTCTGCTGGACTCCAGAATTGTACTTCCCTTGTACATACTTCCTCTTGCGGTTGTCAATCTGCTGCTGCTTCCCTTCAATCATGGGTTAGGCATTAGAGACAACCGCATTCACTTCAAATAGTACACCACGTAATTCCGTTGAGATGACAACGTATGAACTATGGTTTAGAGAAACCTAAGCTGTCGTTTCTTAAAAAGTTTGGGGCTGTGATGCTTATGTGAAAAGGTTTCAGGCTAATAAGCTCGAACCAAAAGCAGATAAATGCATCTTCATAGGTCACCCAAAACAGTTGGGTATACCTCCTGTCTTAGATCTGGAAACAAAAGGGATTGTTTCTAGAATCTGGTCCTTTCTCGAGGAAAAGTTTCTCTCGAAAGAATTGAGTGGGAGGTGGAGACTTGATAAGGTTATTGAACCATCACTTCAACCAGGGTGTAGCAGGGCACATGAAGTTGTTCCTGTGGCACCTACACCAATTGAAGTGGAAGTTGATGATAGTGATCATGAAACTTCGGATCAAGTCACTACCAAACCTCGTAGGACGACAAGGACAGGTACTGCTTTAGAGTGGTACGGTAATCCTGTCTTGGAGGTCAGGTTGCTAGACAACAATGAACCTACGAGCTATGGAGAAGCGATGGTGGGCCCGGATTCTGGCAAATGGCTAGAGGCCATAAAATCAGAGAGAGGATCCATGTATGAGAACAAAGTGTGGATGAAAGTGCAACTATCCCTAGGTGGTTTTGGTAATTCATAACAACATATAGCTCATTGAGCTAATGCTATTCCAAGACTATTATTTCAGGAAAGCTCAATGCATGGCATGGCATGGATGATGAAAGTGGATCCCTCAAAATATCAAGGAGAAAGGATTGGCTCAAGCTCAAAAGCTCAAGACTCTTCATTTTACATTTTAATGATCCAAGATCACATTAAGTCTATAGGTAAAGCCAATACTATCAAGGATGGATGAGGTGTTGCTTAATGAGACTCTTGCTTCAAGTGCTTAGTGATATGCTCCAAATACCCTCAACTACTTTCTCACATCCTCATATGACCTAAACCCAAAGTCAAAATCGGTCACACCGATTCTTTATATCCGGCGCCACCGAGTTCAAATGTCATAGCCACTGCCACAAACCCTAGGCAAATCGGAATCACCGATAGGGATCTCGGTCTCACCGAGATGGGATTGTAATCTCTCTGTTTCCCTTCATAACGTTTCGGTCTAATCAAAGTGAGCAATCGGTCCCACCGAGATTGCAATGTAAACTCCCTGTTTCCCTTCCGTAACATTTCGATCTCACCGAAATGAGCAAAACGGTCCCATCGAGTTTACCTGACCAACTCTCTGGAAAGCTTATTACCAAAATTGGTCTCACCGAGTTTGTGTAATTGGTCTTACCGAGATTATGTTGTGCCCTAACTCTAACCATATCGGTCCTACCGAGTTGCATGTCGGTCCCACCGAAAATCCTAACGGTCACTAGGTTTACTAAATCGGTCCGACCGAGTTTGATGATTCGGTCCCACCGAGTTTGGTAAATTGTGTGTAATGGTTAGATTTTGTGTGGAGGCTATATATACCCCTCCACCTCCTCTTCATTCGTGGAGAGAGCCATCAGAAATAACCTACACTTCCAACTTACCATTTCTGAGAGAGAACTACCTACTCATGTGTTGAGGCCAAGATATTCCATTCCTACCATATGAATCTTGATCTCTAGCCTTCCCCAAGTTGCTTTCCACTCAAATCTTCTTTTCACCAGATCCAAATCCCATGAGAGAGAGTTGAGTGTTGGGGAGACTATCATTTGAAGCACAAGAGCAAGGAGTTCATCATTAACGCACCATTTGTTACTTCTAGGAGAGTGGTGTCTCCTAGATTGGCTAGGTGTCACTTGGGAGCCTCTGACAAGATTGTGGAGTTGAACCAAGGAGTTTGTAAGGGCAAGGAGATCGCCTACTTCGTGAAGATCTATCGCTAGTGAGCAAGTCCTTTGTGGGCGACGGCCATGGTGGGATAGACAAGGTTGCTTCTTCGTGGACCCTTCGTGGGTGGAGCCCTCCGTGGACTCGCGCAACTGTTACCCTTCGTGGGTTGAAGTCTCCATCAACGTGGATGTACGATAGCACCACCTATCGGAACCACGCCAAAAACATCCGTGTCTCCAATTGCGTTTGAATCCTCCAAACCCTTCCCTTTACTTTCTTGCAAGTTGCATGCCTTAATTTCCGCTGCTCATATACTCTTTGCATGCTTGCTTGAATTGTGTGATGATTGCTTGACTTGTCCAAAGATTGCTAAAATCTGCCAAACTCTAAAATTGGGAAAAGGTTAAGTTTTTAATTGGTCAAGTAGTCTAATCACCCCCACCCTCTAGACATACTTCAAGGTCCTACAAGTGGTATCAGAGCTTTGGTCTCCATTTGCTTTGATTTCCATAGCTTTTGGTGGTCATAGCCTTGGTTTCACAACCTAGGAGAGTATGGCGTCTAGTGAGGGAAATTATCACCGTAGAGGTACTTACTTTGATGGTACTAATTTTGCTAGTTGGAAACATAAGATGAAAATGCATATTCTCGGACATAACCCCGCCGTTTGGGCTATTATTTGTATTGGCTTGCAAGGTGAATTCTTTGATGGGAGAGAGGCGAACCGTGAAGCTAATGTGGATGAATTGAAGATGCTGCAATACAACACTCAAGCTTGTGATATCCTCTTCAATGGATTGTGCCCTGAAGAATTCAACAAAATCAGCCGTCTTGAGAATGCAAAGGAAATTTGGGATACTTTGATTGATATGCATGAAGGTACCGACTCCGTCAAGGAATCCAAGCTGGATGTGCTCCAAAGTCAGCTTGACAAGTTCAAAATGAAGGATGGTGAAGGTGTTGCTAAAATGTACTCTAGGCTTGCTCTTATCACAAATGAGATTGCCGCTTAGGGAGTGAAGAGATGACCGGAAGATTCATCATCAAGAAGATCCTAAGAGCATTGGATGGAAAGTATGATACCGTGTGCACATTGATCCAAATGATGCCAAACTACAAACATCTCAAGCCAACGGAAGTCATTGGAAGAATTGTTGCTCATGAGATGTCACTCAAGGATAAGGAGAAACTTCACAACAAGTCAAGTGGTGCTTACAAAGCCTCATGTGAAGCCACCATATCATCAAGTGAGAAACAAACCTTCAATGAAGAATTGAGCTTAATGGTGAAGAACTTCAACAAATTCTACAAGAGTAGAAGCAAAGAAAGAAGCTCTAAGTCAAGGTCCTACAATGACAAAAGATCTTCTAGTCGAGAGCGAAATTGCTACAATTGTGGGAGACCTGGACACTATTCCAATGAGTGTACGGCACCCTACAAAAGAAGAGAAGATTCTCCAAAAAGAAGAAGCAAAAGAGAAGAATCACCACCAAGAGAGAGGAGGAGTAGAGATGATCGTTATGAATGAAGACCCTCACGGAGAAGCAAGGATTCCGAAAGGAAGGACAAGTCATCAAGGAGATACACAAAACGAAGACATCAAGCTCATGTTGGTGAATGGGTATCCGGCTCCGACTCCGACAATCACTCCGAGAGAAGCTATCACTCCGACTCCGAATATACTCAAGATGAAGGTGTTGCCGGTCTAGCACTTGTGTCAACCAACTCCTATGACATATTTGACTCACCAAATGAAGGAATTGGAAGATGCTTCATGGCCAAAGGTCCAAAGGTAACACATCCCGAGTATGTTGATTTCAATAGTGATGAAGATGACTTGCTAGGTGATGATGATTTACTTATTGACAACTCTAGTGATGAATACTATGATGAAACGTCAATTAATCATGCTAATCAAGATAAAACGAATGACAATGATAAGGATAAGATTGAGCTTCTAACTAAAGAACTAAACACTCTTAAGTTAGCTCATGAAACTATCTTCGAAAATCATCGAGAACTTTTAAGGGCTCATGAGAAGTTACGCTTTGAAAAGCTCAATCTTGAGCAAGAGCATGAGTTCTTAAAAGCAATCAATGATGATCTCCGTAAGAAAAGTTCTTCTTACATTGCCAAGCGTTTACTCTTATCTACTTACATGCCTCAAGTCAAGTCTAGTAACAAGTACAAGAAAGATCCTTCCTCTAGTAGTAACAATAATAATGCCAAATCCAATATTGTTGCTTCTAGTAGTTCTCTTGATTCCACTAATGATTCTCTTAGCCAAGTTACACTTGAGCAAGAAAATAGCTTATTGAAGGGAATTCTAGAGAAAGGTGTATACAAGAGCCTTGCCGGGAGTAAGCAATTCGAGGAAATTGTACGCAAGCAAGGAAGGCACCGGAGAATCAAGGTGTTGGTTTTGAACGAAAGTTCAAGGCCAATGGAGTTGAGTGGGAATAAGATCAATACCCCAAGACGAAGTTTGTTCCTCAATAAGAGAAGTATGATCCTACTTCCTTCAAGGGAACACAAGCACAAGATGATCTTCCACCACAAGACCACAAGAACAAAGGCAAGGACAAGCTTCAAGAGGAGATTGATGCATTTGAAGAAGCACCTAAGGCCTTGGTCAAGTGGGTTCCCAAGACTACGTCAAGTTCTACTTCATCAAGTACAACTACAACTCCAAGGATTCCCATCAAGATGATGTGGATCCCGAAGAATAAGAACTACAGAGTTCTTGAGGGTGACTCCGCCAACATTCTTCACTCATATCATTATGGCAAGGACAAGTGCAATCAACTTCCACATCTTGCACTAGTTCAAGGAGTCACAAACCCTCATGTTGGTAAGGCAAGGGACAAGGTAACCTAATGATTTCATGGACATCATCTTGTGTGTGCATCACTCTATGTCTATGGATATTCTTGTTTGTTCCTTGTGGGACTAACCCATGTAGGTATGTTGAAAGTGCAACTGACTCCAAAGGATTGCTCCAAACGATCTACATCAACATTGAGCATCCACATCTTCAACACCTACATGAAGTCATCATCGACAAAACCCAAGGTTAGTTCATCCCTCTAAAAGGGGATCTCACATCTAGGGGGAGCTTAACTCTAAGAATTGAGTCAAAGCAACTCTAATGATGTGAACACATCAATGCATTATGTAAAAGTGGTAACCCCACTTGAGCTTAAACGATGAGTATGACCTATGATCAAATGTTCTCATTTGACTCCTAAGTCAATATACTCATATATAGATGACCTAGTCATCGCCAATTGTTTGATAGATGCTAGAATTGGTTGTGCATGCTTTGCCACATATTTCATTTGCCATTCTATTGTGTGAGCATGTTGGTTGCATATTTTACTCATTCGAGGACATCCACTTGTTGCTTTGATTGTTTGGGTTCTTCTTCTTTTTGCCAAGTGGATGGACAAGAATGCCTAAGAACCTTCTCTAGCTATCTATGATTTTCTCGTCTCAAACTCTATTCATGCTACATCACAAAATTTGATCAAGTCAGATTCAAACCACTCTATGTGAGGAGCACTCGGAGTCCCCGATTCGTCATAGACTTAAACTTCCGAAACTTCTTTGTGATTCTCGGTCTGACCGATTCCTCCATTTCGGTCCTATCGAGATCACTAAGATGATCTAGGTTTTCAATCTCGGTGCAACCGATTTGAACTTTTCGGTCACATCGAGTTGCTGTAACTGTATACAGTTATGCATCTCGGTGCCACCAAGTTGTTCCACTCGGTCACACCGACAGGGTCGGGCTATATATACTCACGGGCAAAAATTTGGAAATTTCTCCAAACCCCTTCGCCCGCGCATAGCTCGCTCTGCCTCCAGCGTCTCCGGATCGTCTCCTCGTCGCCAGCTGCCTCCTGTCACTGGTCTCCGCTACCGTCAACGGAATTCACCCCCACCGTTGCCGTCGTAGCGAGTTCATCGCCAAGCTAGGGTATGGACTCGATCACAGTGCTATCCTCATATGATTCCTAGCACATTGTGTTCATTATGATTCTTGCCACAATTGAAACACTCCTATCTAGTCAATACAATCCTTAGAATAGACGCGATTTGAAAATTTAGGGTTAGGTTTCGGCCGAAACCATCGCGGACCCACCGAGTTGAAAAACTCGGTCCCACCGATTTGGCTAACGCCATTGCACTAGTAACTCTCTGTCTGACCGAGAATTGCTAATCGGCGTGACCGATTTTAAAACTTTGTGAAACCCTAGCAGTCTCGGTGCCACCAAACTGTAACTCGGTCCTACCGAGTTCACCAGTTTAGGTTCCAAAACTGCTTCGGTATCACCAAGTTTGAAAATTGGTTGATCTGAAATGCTTTCTGTGGAAAATTAAAACTGAGTTTTTGAATCATTCTTTTGCAAAAATCTCTGCATTTTGTGATGTTCATCCATTCTATCTCATCTATAACTATTCACAGGGTCAGCAGTCAGTGATTTGCAACATGTCAGACCAAAGTGATAGTCAGAACAAGTCAGAAGAACAGATTCACATAAGTGAGGGCACTAGTTCCTCAAGCACTTCAGATGATGGCAGCAGGAGCACCCCAAGCAATCTGCCTAAAGCTGCCACCAGGACAAGGAAGAAGAGAACCTCAGAATCTGAGGATGAGGATTATATGGCAGAAGAAGATGAGGCTACTTCTAAGAAGGTAGTGCTCAAAAAGGAGTATGGGTCGGCAAAGACCACAAAGCCTGGACTTAATATGAAGGTTCCTGCCAAGAGGACACCTATGTTGAAGGTCAGGAGATCAACTCAAGCGCCTGAAAAGCCTGATCCCAAAGAGCCAACTGCAGAAGGAAAGAAAAGGAAAGGAAGGGTCAAAAAGACCATGGCCAGATTTCTTGGTCAACCTTCCATGATGGAAGAGGAAGCAGAGGTTGCTGCACCAGCACCAAAGGCACAAAAGCTGATGGGTGATGCTATAAAGTCAGGGGCTGCAACATCAAAGCCCAAGGAAGCACCCAAAGCTGCCCCCAAGCCCAAGATCGCACCAAAGAGGAATACCAGGAGTATTTCAGCTGCTGAGAAGAACAAGGCCCCAGTGCCTGAAGTTGCTGATGAGGAAGATGATGAAGGACAAGTCCTGAGGAAGCTCAAACCCAAGATTCCAGACCACAATGATGCTCATCCTGTGGCTGAGGACATGGATATCAGGAGAGACTCAGGGTTGAGGCTATGGAGAATGACAGATACATATGCCACCAGGAGAAGGATTGCTGTTGATTACAGGTTCCATACAAAGGAACAACAGGACTTCTATGAGACAATCTTGTTGGACAAGAAGCCCATAGTGTGTGATATGAGGTGGGTCGACTGGACCTACATGAATGAGAATGAAGAACACTATCCTGGAGTGCAAGACAGTTGCATTGCATGTGGAGTTGCAGATTTTGTTGGGCAGAAGCTCACCAACTGGAATGATGAACTCATTATGCAATTCTACTCCACAGCACACTTCTATCCAGATGGCAGGATAGTTTGGATGTCAGAAGGTACAAGGTACCAGTCAACCATTAAGGAATGGGCCAACCTGATCAATGCCCCAAAGGAGAGTGAAGATGACTTGGATGTCTATGCCAAGAAGAAGATGGATAACAATTCTATGTCACATATGTACAAGGAGATCCCAGACAAAGCTCTTGAGACTTTCAAGTTTGGGTCAGTTCATTTTCTTCTGTCAGGGCTGCCAACGATCAACTGGATCCTAAGGCACACTCTTTTGCCCAAGTCAGGTGACCACAACATGATTAGAGGGCATGCTATAAACTTGCTACATATATTTGATGTGACACAGAAATTCAAGGTCATGAGCCTTATGGTTGAGACTATCAAGAGGACTGCAGCAGACCAAAAGAGGAGTTGTGGATATGCCCCACAAATTCAGGAGTTGATTAACTCAAAGATGGGCACAGGAAAATACTTGCTGGATAAGGAACACTTTGCTCTCGATCTAGACTTTGAGGATAATCAAGTTTTAATGAATGAGAATGAACCATCATCAGTGCAAGCTCAAGAGAAGAAGGAGAAAGCAAAGAGAGAGAAGGCTGCCAAGATGCCAACTCAAGAGGAGGCATATGAGTACTTTTTGAAGAACAAGCAGGAGCAACTTGGTTACTTGATAGCATCAACACTGAGGATTGAGAAGGGGTTGGCCACCCTAACTCAAAACCAGGAGAGCCTGGAAAGAATCATGGAACAAAAATTCTATGATCTAGATGTCAAAGTAACTGAGATTCAGTCAGTTGTGGAGCAGCTTCTGGATGACATGCAGGAGAGGAAGGGCAAGACAACCACTGATGCATTTGCCAGAGTGCCTAGAGCTCAGAGGTCAGCTGCAGTGCCTGTGACAGACACTAGAGCCACATCATCTGCACCAGCTACAGCTCCTACAGCTCCAGTGCAACCAGCTCCAGCACCAACTCCTCCAGCTCCATCCACATCAACTGAAGCCTTCGTTCAAGGAGCCATCTCTACACCACCACCCGAAGATCAAGCCTGAGAGTCGATCTAGCACTATGCATTTTCTATGAACTTTTTGGTAACTTGTTGCCAAAGGGGGAGAAAAATGTATAGATCATATGCTTCGAGAGAGAGAGTGTTGCTTTTGTTCTCTCTTGCTTTGGTGGTTAAACTTTGTTTGCTTTTGATTGATTGAGATAATATGCTATTATCTGCGAGACATTGATGATCATGTGTTTGATCATAAGCTACACTTATGCATGTTTGATGATATTATCTTACCTATCCTTATATGATCATTCACTTTGCTTGGTGATGAGTGCATGTATTCAATCTTTATTATTTTGAACGCTCCACCAAGATGTATGTGACATGGAAGAGTAACCCATGAGCCTAATTCCTTGTGCATTTGCAGTCCAAAGCAAATTCTAAACTATTCACAAATTTAGGGGGAGCTCTTGCTTATCACATACTTCTCAAAGCGACGATGTTTTTCAATCTTATTATCATTTGTCGAAGCTTTGATCTATATGTTACCAAAAAGGGGGAGATTGAAAGTGCAACTATCCCTAGGTGGTTTTGGTAATTCATAACAATATATAGCTTATTGAGCTAATGCTATTCCAAGACTATTATTTCAGGAAAGCTCAACGAATGGCATGGCATGGATGATGAAAGTGGATCCCTCAAAATATCAAGGACAAAGGATTGGCTCAACCTCAAAAGCTCAAGACTCTTCATTTTACATTTTAGTGATCCAAGATCACATTGCATCTATAGTAAAAGCCAATACTATCAAGGAGGGATGAGGTGTTGCTTAATGAGCCTCTTGCTTCAAGTGCTTAGTGATATGCTCTAAATACCCTCAACTACTTTCTCACATCCTCATATGACCTAAACCCAAAGTCAAAATCGGTCACACCGATTCTTTCTATCTGGCGCCACCGAGTTCAAATGTCATAGCCACTGCCACAAACCCTAGGCAAATCGGTCTCACCGATAGGGATCTCGGTCTCACCGAGATGGGATTGTAATCTCTCTGTTTCCCTTTGTAACGTTTCGGTCTAACCCAAGTGAGCGATCGGTCCCACCGAGATTGCAATGTAAACTCCCTGTTTCCCTTTCGTAATATTTCGATCTCACCGAAATGAGCAAATCGGTCCCACCGAGTTTACCTGACCAACTCTCTGGAAAGCTTATTACCAAAATCGGTCTCACCGAGTTTGTGTAATCGGTATTACCGAGATTACGTTATGCCCTAACCCTAACCATATCGGTCCTACCGAGTTGCATGTCGGTCCCACCAAAAATCCTAACGGTCACTAGGTTTACTAAATCGGTCCGACCGAGTTTGATGATTCGGTCCCATCGAGTTTGGTAAATTGCGTGTAACGGTTAGGTTTTGTGTGGAGGCTATATATACCCCTCCACCTCCTCTTCATTCGTGGAGAGAGCCATCAGAAATAACCTACACTTCCAACTTACCATTTCTGAGAGAGAACTACCTACTCATGTGTTGAGGCCAAGATATTCCATTCCTACCATATGAATCTTGATCTCTAGCCTTCCCCAAGTTGCTTTCCACTCAAATCTTCTTTCCACCAGATCCAAATCCCATGAGAGAGAGTTGAGTGTTGGGGAGACTATCATTTGAAGCACAAGAGCAAGGAGTTTCATCATCAACGCACCATTTGTTACTTCTTGGAGAGTGGTGTCTCCTAGATTGGCTAGGTGTCACTTGGGAGCCTCTGACAAGATTGTGGAGTTGAACCAAGGAGTTTGTAAGGGCAAGGAGATCGCCTACTTCGTGAAGATCTACCGCTAGTGAGGCAAGTCCTTCGTGGGCGACGGCCATGGTGGGATAGACAAGATTGCTTCTTCGTGGACCCTTCATGGGTGGAGCCCTCCGTGGACTCGCGTAACCGTTACCCTTCGTGGGTTGAAGTCTCCATCAACGTGGATGTACGATAGCACCACCTATCGGAACCACGCCAAAAACATCTGTGTCTCCAATTGCATTTGAATCCTCCAAACCCTTACCTTTACTTTCTTGCAAGTTGCATGCCTTAATTTCCGCTGCTCATATACTCTTTGCATGGTTGCTTGAATTGTGTGATGATTGCCTGACTTGTCCAAAGATTGCTAAAATCTGCCAAACTCTAAAATTGGAAAAAGGTTAAGTTTTTAATTGGTCAAGTAGTCTAATCACCCCCCTCTAGACATACTTCAAGGTCCTACAGTGGACTTTGGACGAACTACTTGATGATCGTAAGGCTGTTGGCTACAGATGGATTTTAAAAGGAAGACAGACAATGATGGTAAGTATCACCATTAAGAAAGCTCGACTTGTCGCTAAGATGTTTCACTACTGGAATCAGCTACTTTGCCATCTGCCAGCTCTTTGCCGTCAGCTAGCAAACGGCATAGAAGCTCTTTGCCATCAGCTCCCCGAAGTAGACGGCAAAGAACTGGCTGATGGCAAAGAAAGCCTTTGCCATCAGCCTATTCTTTGTCGTCCGCTAGCTGACGGCAAAGAATCTTTGCCGTCCGCTAGCAGACGGCAAAGAGGGAGGGGGCCCCACTGAGGAGCTGTTTAAAAAATACTTAACATCCCCCCTCTTTGCCGTCTGCTAGCAGACGGCAAAGAGCAAAAAAGCGGACGACAAAGAGGGCGGACGGCAAACATTCAACATATCTAACGGCGCGCCCCACCCCACCCTCTCTCTCTGTTTCTCTCCTGCTCCCACACGCGCGCCGCCGCCCCCAGCACTCGCCGCCGCCCGGTCGCCCCACCGCCCCGCCGCCCCACCGGCCCCCCGCCCC